>NW_028136924.1:0-17500 GCF_965140915.1 Aythya marila | reverse complement strand
CGGACCCGCTCGGGAACCGCTCGACCGACCCGCGGACGGGAGCCCTCGCAAACGCGCTCGCGCCCGCGCTCCCGTCGCTGCCGGGCAGACCCCGACGCCGTTCTCGCGGCCGGACCTGCAGCGACCCCTACAGGTCGCCGCCGGCTAAGCAAACATGGCGACCGCGCCCGGGTAGACCTGGCGGCTGCTGTCCGCAGCGCTTAGACGAGGCGCCCGCGGCGCCCCGAGGTGGGGAACACCTGCCGGCCGGGAACCAACCCCGCCGTCGTTTCCCTAGCAGGGCTCTGCCTTGCCTTGCTCGGCTTTCATCCGCATTGCTCTGCTCTCCTGTGCCGTGCTGGGCTCCTCTCGGAGACCGTCCCGCGGGTTTTGATGCCGAGTCGATCGCTATAATTACGAACGCATAAACCGTCAGACACAGAACTTGGCCTCCCCGCAGCCCAGCGACCGTTCCCTCGGAACTGGCACGAGGGGGCAGCAGGCCTGCACACCCAGCACGGTCTTTTCTGTAAGTAACAACACGATTCCCACAACTACGCTGGAAGAAAGGCAACAATAAAGAAATAAACAGATAAAGCAAGACATGGTTCTTGCCCAACGTCACGGTGGACCAGGAGATGTGAAGGAGGCTGGGGAGTGGGCGATCAGGGTACAGCCACTGCCCAAGTCCGGCTGCCACCTGCACACAACATGAGAGCCCTCCGGTCTCCCCCCAACAGGCACTTGGAACCCAAAGGAGGGCTGGCCGCCAGCTCGCTACGTTCGCTTTGCTTCTCTTTGTTTTGCCTTGCTCCGCTTTGCTTTGCTCTTGCTGGCACAGTTTTGCTTTTCCATACCTCCTTTCCTCTGCTGTTCTTGCCCCGGCTTTGCTTTGCTTTGCCTCAGATTCTTTTGCTGTTTCTTTCCTGGCAATGCTTTGCTTTTCCTTGTGCTACGTTCCCTTGCTCTGCTTTGCCTTGCTAAGTTTTGCCTTTTCTGGACATGTTTTGCTTTTTTTTTTTTTTTTTTTTTTTTTTTTTTTTTTTAAGTGTTCATTGCATTCTTTTGTTTTCCTTTTGGACCTATCTGATGTGTTTTTAGAGGCCGCGCTTTGCTTTTCCAGGCGCTGGATGTCATTGCTTTTCCCTATGCCGCTAGGTCTTTTCCATAGCAGGGCTTTGCTTTGTCTTGCTCAGCTTTCATCCGCATTGCTCCGCTCTCCTGTGCCGTGCTAGGCTTCCTTTGGAGACCGTCTCACTGATTTTGCTGCTGAGTCGATTGGTAAATTTATGAACGCATAAACCGTCAGACACAGAACTTGGCCTCCCCGCAGCCCAGCCACTGTCCCCTCGGAACCGGCGCGTGGGGGCAGCAGGCCTGGCCGCCCGACATGGTCCATACTTTGTCCCTAGCCATGCGGCGAGCTGGCTTGGGTGGGCCACACTGCTAGTTGTGTGTGTGAGGTTCTCAAAACAGTAAGGAACTACGTGATTCCCACAAGTACGGTGGTAGAAATCCACAACAAACAACAACAAAATGTATATATATATATATATATATAAAACCAGCTAAAGCAAGACATGGTTCTTGCCCGGTGTCACAGTGGACTAGGAGCTGTGAAGAAGGCTGAGGAGTGGGCGATCAGGGTCCAGCCACTGTCCAAGTCCGGCTGCCACCTGTACACAACATGGAGCCCTCCGGTCTCCCCCCCACAGACACTTGGAACCCAAAGGAGGGCTGGCCGCCAGCTCGCTACGTTTGCTTTGCTTCTCTTTGTTTTGCCTTGCTCCGCTTTGCTTTGCTCTTGCTGGCACAGTTTTGCTTTTCCATACCTCCTTTCCTCTGCTGTTCTTGCCCTGGCTTTGCTTTGCTTTGCCTCAGATTCCTTTGCTGTTTCTTTCCCGGCAATGCTTTGCTTTTCCTTGTGCTACGTTCCCTTGCTCTGCTTTGACTTGCTCTGCTTTCCCTTCCCTGGCCATGCTTTCCTTGGTTTAGCTTTGCTTTATAGACCTGGCACTGCTCTGCTTTTCCTACCCGTGCTGTGCTTTGCCTTGCCTCAAACTGCCTTGCTTTCCTTTGTTTGCTTTGTCTTCCCTGGTTATGCTTTGCTTTTCCTGGTGCTACTTTCCTTTGCTCAGCTTTGCCTTCCCTGGCCGTGCTTTGTATTGCTTTACGGGGCCATGCTTGCCTTTTTTTACCTTTGCTTTGCTCTCTTTTGCCTCGCCTGCTCCTGCTCTCATTTCCATTTTCCGGCCATACTTACCTTTGTTTTGCTTTACTTTGTATTCCTGGCACTGCTTTGCTTTTCCTTTTGCTACTTTCTTTTGTTCTGCTTTGCCTTGCCTGGCCATGCTTTGCTTTGCCTTGCTTTGTATTCCTGGCATTGCTTTGCTTTTCCTTCTCTGCTCTGCTTAGCTTCTCTTAACCCTGCTCTCTGATTTGCCTTAACTACATGATTCCCACAACTACGGTGGAAGAAATCCACAACAAACAACAACAAAATGTATATATATATATATAAAACCAGCTAAAGCAAGACATGGTTCTTGCCCGGTGTCACAGTGGACTAGGAGCTGTGAAGAAGGCTGAGGAGTGGGCGATCAGGGTCCAGCCACTGTCCAAGTCTGGCTGCCACCTGCACACAACATGGAGCCCTCTGATCTCTCCCCCACAGACACTTGGAACCCAAAGGAGGGCTGGCCGCCAGCTCGCTACGTTTGCTTTGCTTCTCTTTGTTTTGCCTTGCTCCGCTTTGCTTTGCTCTTGCTGGCACGGTTTTGCTTTTCCATACCTCCTTTCCTCTGCTGTTCTTGGCCCAGATTTGCCTCAGATTGCTTTGCTTTTGCTTTCCTGAAAATGCTTTTCTTTTCCTTGTGCTACGTTCCTTTGCTCTGCTTTTCCTTGCTCTCCTTTCCCTTCCCTGGCCATGTTTTCCTTGGTTTACCTTTGGTTTACAGACCTGGCACTGCTCTGCTTTTCCTACCCGTGCTGTGCTTTGCCTTGCCTCAAACTGCCTTGCTTTCCTTTGTTTGCTTTGTCTTCCCTGGTTATGCTTTGCTTTTCCTTTTGCTACTTTCCTTTGCTCAGCTTTGCCTTCCTTGGCCGTGCTTTGTATTGCTTTACGGGGCCATGCTTGCCTTTTTTTACCTTTGCCTTGCTCTCTTTTGCCTCACCTGCTCCTGCTCTCACTTCCATTTTCTGGTCATGCTTCCATTTGTTTTGCTTTACTTTGTATTCCTGGCATTGCTTTGCTTTTCCTTCTCTGCTCTGCTTAGCTTCTCTTAACCCTGGTCTGATTTGCCTTACCTCAAACTTTTTCGCTTTGTTGTGCTTTTTATTGCTTTTTTTTTTTTTTTTAATTTATTTATATATTGTCACTTCTTTAAAAATCCTGGCACTGCTTTGCTTTTCCTGGTGCTACTTTCCTTTGCTCAGCTTTGCCTTCCCTCGCCGTGCTTTGTTTTGCTTTATAGGGCCATGCTTGCCTTTGTTTATCTTCGCTCTGCTCTGCCTCGCCTTGCTATGTTTTGCCTTTTCTGGACATGCTTTGCATCTATTTTTTTTTATTATTATTATTATTTATTTATTTATTTATTTTTCTTTAAATGTTCATTACATTCTTTTGTTTTCCTTTTGGACCTATCTGATGTGTTTTTACAGGCCGTGCTTTCCTTTTCCAGGCCCTGGTTGTCACTGTTTTTCCTTATGCCTAGCAGGGCTTTTCCTTAGCAGGGTTTTACTCTGTCTTGCTCAGCTTTTATCCGCATTGCTCTGCTCTCCTGTGCCATGCTAGGCTTCTTTTGGAGACCGTCTCACTGATTTTGCTGCTGAGTTGATTGGTAAATTTCTGAACGCATAAACCGTCAGACACAGAACTTGGCCTCCCCGCAGCCCAGCCACTGTCCCCTCGGACCCAGCGCGTGGGGGCACTAGGCCTGGCCGCCCCATATGGTCCATACTTTGTCCCTAGCCATGCGGAGAGCTGCCAGGTGGGCCACACTGCTAGTTGTGTGTGTGAGGTTCTCAGAGACAGTAAGTAACTACATGATTCCCACAACTACGGTGGAAGAAATCCACAACAACAACAACAACAAAATGTATATAGATATATAAAACCAGCTAAAGCAAGACATGGTTCTTGCCGGCTGTCACAGTGGACTAGGAGCTGTGAAGAAGGCTGAGGAGGGGGCGATCAGGGTACAACCACTGTCCAAGTCTGGCTGCCACCTGCACACAACATGGAGCCCTCCGGTCTCCCCCCCACAGACACTTGGAACCCAAAGGAGGGCTGGCCGCCAGCTCGCTACGTTTGCTTTGCTTCTCTTTGTTTTGCCTTGCTCCGCTTTGCTTTGCTCTTGCTGGCACGGTTTTGCTTTTCCATACCTCCTTTCCTCTGCTGTTCTTGCCCCTGCTTTGCCTCAGAGTGTTTTGCTCTTTCTCTCCTGAAAATACTTTGCATTTCCTTGTGCTACGTTCCCTTGCTCTGCTTTGACTTGCTCAGCTTTCCCTTCCCTGGCCATGCTTTCCTTGGTTTAGCTTTGCTTTATAGACCTGGCACTGCATTGCTTTTCCTACCCGTGCTGTGCTTTGCCTTGCCTCGCCTCAAACTGCTTTGCTGTCCTTTGCTTGCTTTGTCTTCCCTCGTTATGCTTTGCTTTACCTGGTGTTACTTTCCTTTGCTCAGCTTTGCCTTCCCTGGCCGTGCTTTGTTTTGCTTTACGGGGCCACGCTTGCCTTTGTTTAGCTTTGCTCTGCTCTGCTTTGCCTTGCTATGTTTTGCCTTTTCTGGACATGCTTTGCATCTATTTTTTTTATTATTATTATTATTTATTCTTTTTTTTTTTTTCCTTTAAATGTTCATTGCATTCTTTTGTTTTCCTTTTGGACCTATCTGATGTGTTTTTACAGGCCGTGCTTTCCTTTTCCAGGCCCTGGTTGTCACTGCTTTTCCTTATGCCGCTCGGTCTTTTCCTTAGCAGGGTTTTACTCTGTCTTGCTCAGCTTTTATCCGCATTGCTCTGCTGTCCTGTGCTGTGCTAGGTTTCTTTTGGAGACTATCCCACTGGTTTTACTGGGCTAGCCGCAAGCTCCTTACGTTTGCTTTGCTTCTTTTTGTTTTGCCTTACTCCGCTTTGCTTTGCTCTTCGTGGCACAGTTTTGCTTTCCCATGCCTCCTTTCCTCTGCTGTTCTTGCCCCATCTTTGCCTCAGACTGCTTTGCTTTTGCTTTCCTGAAAATGCTTTGTTTTTCCTTGTGCTACGTTCCCTTGCTCTGCTTTGACTTGCTCAGCTTTCCCTTCCCTGGCCATGCTTTCCTTGGTTTAGCTTTGCTTTATAGACCTGGCACTGCTTTGCTCTTCCTACCCGTGCTGTGCTTTGCCTTGCCTCAAACTGCTTTGCTTTCCTTTGTTTGCTTTGTCTTCCCTGGTTATGCTTTGCTTTTCCTTTTGCTACTTTCCTTTGCTCAGCTTTGCCTTTCTTGGCCGTGCTTTGTTTTGCTTTACGGGGCCACGCTTGCCTTTTTTTACCTTTGCCTTGCTCTCTTTTGCCTCGCCTGCTCCTGCTCTCATTTCCATTTTCAGGCCATGCTTACCTTTGTTTTTCTTTACTTTGTATTCCTGGCATTGCTTTGCTTTTCCTTTTGCTACTTTCTTGTGTTCTGCTTTGCCTTGCCTGGCCATGTTTTCCTTTGCTTTGCTTTGTATTCCAGGCATTGCTTTGCTTTTCCTTCTCTGCTCTGCTTAGCTTCTCTTAACCCTGCTCTGATTTGCCTTACCTTGAACTTTTTCGCTTTGTTGTGGTTTTATTTATTTTTTGATTGTTTGTTTGTTTTTATTTTTTTTTTTCATTAATATTTCTTTTCTTTCTCTTTACCAGCACTGCTTTGCATTTCCTGGTACTACTTTCCTTTGTTCTGCTTTGCCTTCCTGTGCTTTGCCTTCCCTGGCCTTGCTTTGTTTTGCTTTATCAGGCCATGCTTTCCTTGGTTTACCTTTGGTTTACAGACCTGGCACTGCATTGCTTTTCCAAACCATGCTGTGCTTTGCCTTGCCTCAAAGTGCTTTGCTGTCCTTTGCTTGCTTTGTCTTCCCTCGTTATGCTTTGCTTTACCTGGTGTTACTTTCCTTTGCTCAGCTTTGCCCTCCCTGGCCTTGCTTTTTTTTTTTTTTTTTGCTTTACGGGGCCATGCTTTCCTTTGTTTACCTTTGCTTTCCTCTACTTTGTTCTGCTATGCTATGCCTTTCCTGGTCATGCTTTGCATTTTTTTATTCTTCTTATTATTATTATTTTTTATTTATTTGATGTTCATTCCATGCTTTATATTTTCCTTTTATATCTTTTTCTTGTGTTTTCTCTGGCCGTGCTTTGCTTTTCCAGGCCCTGGTTGTCACTGCTTTTCCCTATGCCTAGCAGGGCTTTTCCTTGTCTCGCTCAGCTTTCATCCACATTGCTCTGCTCTCCTGTGCCGTGCTAGGCTTCCTTTGGAGACCGTCTCACTGATTTTGCTGCTGAGTCGAATGGTAAATTTCTGAACGCATAAACTGTCAGACACAGAACTTGGCCTCCCCGCAGCCCAGCCACTGTCCCCTCGGAACTGGAGGCCGGGTGCAGCAGGCCTGGCCGCCCGACATGGTCCATTCTTTGTCCCTAGTCATGCGGCGAGCCGCCAGGGGACCCCTAACTTCTACTCGTGTGGTGATAGTGTTCAGTGAGAATTTCAACGAGAATAAGTAACTACATGATTCCCACAACTACGGTGAAAGAAATCCACAACAAACAACAACAAAATGTATATAGATATATAAAACCAGCTAAAGCAAGACATGGTTTTTGCCGGGTGTCACAGTGGACTAGGAGCTGTGAAGAAGGCTGAGGAGTGGGCGATCAGGGTCCAGCCACTGTCCATTTCCGGCTGCCACCTGTACACAACATGGAGGCCCTCCGGTCTCCCCCACAGACACTTGGAACCCAAAGGAGGGCTGGCCACCAGCTCGCTACGTTCGCTTTGCTTCTCTTTGTTTTGCCTCGCTCCGCTTTGCTTTGCTCTTGCTGGCACAGTTTTGCTTTTCCATACCTCCTTTCCTCTGCTGTTCTTGCCCCTGCTTTGCCTCAGAGTGTTTTGCTGTTTCTCTCCTGGAAATACTTTGCATTTCCTTGTGCTACTTTCCTTTGCTTTGCTTTTCCTTGCTCTGCTTTGCCTTCCCTGGCCATGCTTTCCTTGGTTTAGCTCTGCTTTATAGACCTGGCACTGCTTTGCTTTTCCTACCCGTGCTGTGCTTTGCCTTGCCTCGCCTCAAACTGCTTTGCTTTCCTTTGTTTGCTTTGTCTTCCCTGGTTATGCTTTGCTTTTCCTGGTGCTACTTTCCTTTGCTCAGCTTTGCCTTCCTTGGCCATGCTTTGTATTGCTTTACGGGGCCATGCTTGCCTTTTTTCACCTTTGCCTTGCTCTCTTTTGCCTCACTTGCTCCTGCTCTCACTTCCAGTTTCCAGCCATGCTTACCTTTGTTTTGCTTTACTTTGTATTCTTGGCACTGCTTTGCTTTTCCTTTTGCTACTTTCTTTTGTTCTGCTTTGCCTTGCCTGGCCATGCTTTGCTTTGCTTTGCTTTGTATTCCTGGCATTGCTTTGCTTTTCCTTCTCTGCTCTGCTTAGCTTCTCTTAACCCTGCTCTGATTTGCCTTACCTCAAACTTTTTCGCTTTGTTGTGCTTTTTATTGCTGTTTTATTTTTTTTTTGTTGTTCGTTTTTTATTTATTTATTTATTTATTTATTTTCACTTCTTTCTCTTTCCTGGCACTGCTTTGCTTTTCCTGGTGCTACTTTCCTTTGCTCAGCTTTGCCTTCCCTGGCCGTGCTTTGTTTTGCTTTACGGGGCCATGCTTGCCTTTGTTTAGCTTTGCTCTGCTCTGCTTTGCCTTGCTATGTTTTGCCTTTTCTGGACATGCTTTGCATCTATTTCTTTTATTATTATTATTATTTATTCTTTTTTTTTTTTTTTCCTTTAAATGTTCATTGCATTCTTTTGTTTTCCTTTTGGACCTATCTGATGTGTTTTTACAGACCGTGCTTTCCTTTTCCAGGCCCTGGTTGTCACTGCTTTTCCTTATGCCGCTCGGTCTTTTCCTTAGCAGGGTTTTACTCTGTCTTGCTCAGCTTTTATCCGCATTGCTCTGCTCTCCTGTGCTGTGCTAGGTTTCTTTTGGAGACTGTCCCACTGGTTTTACTGGGCTAGCCGCAAGCTCCTTACGTTTGCTTTGCTTCTTTTTGTTTTGCCTTACTCCGCTTTGCTTTGCTCTTGCTGGCACAGTTTTGTTTTCCCATATCTCCTTTCCTCTGCTGTTCTTGCCCCAGCTTTGCCTCAGACTGCTTTGCTTTTGCTTTCCTGAAAATGCTTTGCTTTTCCTTGTGCTACGTTCCCTTGCTCTGCTTTGACTTGCTCAGCTTTCCCTTCCCTGGCCATGCTTTCCTTGGTTTAGCTCTGCTTTATAGACCTGGCACTGCTTTGCTTTTCCTACCCGTGCTGTGCTTTGCCTTGCCTCGCCTCAAACTGCTTTGCTTTCCTTTGTTTGCTTTGTCTTCCCTGGTTATGCTTTGCTTCTCCTGGTGCTACTTTCCTTTGCTCAGCTTTGCCTTCCTTGGCCGTGCTTTGTATTGCTTTACGGGGCCACGCTTGCCTTTTTTTACCTTTGCCTTGCTCTCTTTTGCCTCGCCTGCTCCTGCTCTCACTTCCAGTTTCTGGTCATGCTTACCTTTGTTTTGCTTTACTTTGTATTCCTGGCACTGCTTTGCTTTTCCTTTTGCTACTTTCTTTTGTTCTGCTTTGCCTTGCCTGGCCATGCTTTGCTTTGCCTTGCTTTGTATTCCTGGCATTGCTTTGCTTTTCCTTCTCTGCTCTGCTTAGCTTCTCTTCACCCTGCTCTGATTTGCCTTACCTCAAACTTTTTCGCTTTGTTGTGCTTTTTATTGGTGTTTTGTTTTTTTTTTTTTTTTTTTTTTCTTTTTTTATTTATTTATTTACTTTGACTTCTTTCTCTTTCCTGGCACTGCTTTGCTTTTCCTGGTGCTACTTTCCTTTGCTCAGCTTTGCCTTCCCTGGCCGTGCTTTGTTTTGCTTTATAGGGCCATGCTTGCCTTTGTTTAGCTTCGCTCTGCTCTGCTTTGCCTTGCTATGTTTTGCCTTTTCTGGACATGCTTTGCATCTTTTTTTTTTATTGTTATTATTATTTTTTTATTTATTTTTCTTTAAATGATCATTACATTCTTTTGTTTTCCTTTTGGACCTATCTGATGTGTTTTTACAGGCCGCGCTTTCCTTTTCCAGGCCCTGGTTGTCACTGCTTTTCCCTATGCCTAGCAGGGCTTTTCCTTAGCAGGGTTTTACTCTGTCTTGCTCAGCTTTTATCCGCATTGCCCTGCTGTCCTGTGTTGTGCTAGGTTTCTTTTGGAGACTGTCCCACTGGTTTTACTGAGCTAGCCGCAAGCTCCTTACGTTTGCTTTGCTTCTCTCTGTTTTGCCTTGCTCCGCTTTGCTTTGCTCTTGCTGGCACAGTTTTGCTTTCCCATACCTCCTTTCCTCTGCTGTTCTTGCCCCAGCTTTGCCTCAGACTGTTTTGCTTTTGCTTTCCTGAAAATGCTTTGCTTTTCCTTGTGCTACGTTCCTTTGCTCTGCTTTGACTTGCTCAGCTTTCCCTTCCCTGGCCACGCTTTCCTTGGTTTAGCTTTGCTTTATAGACCTGGCACTGCTCTGCCTTTCCTACCCGTGCTGTGCTTTGCCTTGCCTCAAAGTGCTTTGCTTTCCTTTGCTTGCTTTGCATTTCCTGGTTATGCTTTGCTTCTCCTGGTGCTACTTTCCTTTGCTCAGCTTTGCCTTCCCTGGCCTTGCTTTCGTTTGCTGTTTCAGGCCATTTTTTCCTTTCTTTAGCTTTGCTTTGCTCTGCTTTGCTTTGCTTTGCTTTGCCTTTCATCTTTTATTCTTTTTTTTTTTTTTTTTTTTTTTTAATTTATTTTTTTTTTCATGTTCCTTGCATGATTTGTTTTCCTTTTGGACCTATCTGATGTGTTTTTACTGGCCGTGCTTTGCTTTTCCAGGCCCTGGTTGTCACTGCTTTTCCCTATGCCTAGCAGGGCTTTTCCTTGTCTCGCTCAGCTTTCATCCACATTGCTCTGCTCTCCTGTGCCGTGCTAGGCTTCCTTTGGAGACCGTCTCACTGATTTTGCTGCTGAGTCGATTGGTAAATTTCTGAACGCATCAACCGTCAGACACAGAACTTGGCCTCCCCGCAGCCCAGCCACTGTCCCCTCGGAACCGGCGCGTGGGGGCAGCAGGCCTGGCCGCCCGACATGGTCCATTCTTTGTCCCCAGCCACGCGGCGAGCTGGCTTGGGTGGGCCACACTGCTAGTTGTGTGTGTGAGGTTCTCAAAGACAGTAAGGAACTACACGATTCCCACAACTACGGTGGAAGAAATCCACCACAAGAACAACAACAACAACAAAATAGATAGAGATATATAAAACGTCACGGTGGACTAGGAGATGTGAAGGAGGCTGGGGAGAGAGCTGTCAGGGTACAGCCACTGTCCGAGTCTGGCTGCCACCTGTACACAACATGGAGCCCTCCGGTCTCCCCCCCACAGACACTTGGAACCCAAAGGAGGGCTGGCCGCCAGCTCGCTACGTTTGCTTTGCTTCTCTTTGTTTTGCCTTGGTCGGCTTTGCTTTGCTCTTGCTGGCACAGTTTTGCTTTTCCATACCTCCTTTCCTCTGCTGTTCTTGCCTCAGATTGCTTTGCTTTTTCTCTCCTGGAAATGCTGTGTTGTTCCTTGTGCTGCTTTGCTTTGCTTTGCTTTGCTTTGCTTTGCTTTGCTTTGCTTTGCTTTGCTTTGTTTTGCTTTTTCTTTCCTCAGCCTGCTACGTTTTTACTTGTGCGGTCATGCTTTATTTTTTATTTCTTTGCTTCGTATTCCTGTCAGTGCTTTGCTTTCCCTTCTCTGCTCTTCTGGACCTTTCTTAGCCTCGCTGTGCTTTGCTTTGCCTCAAAGTGCTTTCTTTCCTTGGCTTTCCCTTTCGTGGCACCGCTTTGTTTTTCCCTGTGCTCCTTTCCTTAGCTTTGCTGTCTTTATGAATGCATAAAGAAGTTCATGAAACTTGTTTCTGAACACACAGAAAAGTTAGCCGGCCCGCAGCCCGGCAGCTGTCCCCTCGCAGCTGGCGGGCAGGGACAGGGATCTGGCTACCGGGCCAGGTCTATTCTGTTGCCCACCGTTGTCCGGAGAGCCAGCAGGTGGGCTCCGTTGCTATTCGTCTGGGGAGGGGTGTGGGTTGAGAACAACAATCAATAACTACTCGATTCCTAAAACGAAAGGGGGAAACAGACGGAGAAGACTATTATTATTCCTACTTCTACTATTTGTATTACGTTTTAATGATATTTATTTCTATTACTATTTAATACTTTTATTTCTAATAACTTTTTAGTAGTATATAATAATAGCATTATTATTATTATTATTATTATTATTATTATTGTTATTGTTATTGTTATTGTTATTGTTATTGTTATTATTAATTTATATAATGATAAGCAGCTAAAGCAAAGCAGCCAGGCAGCCAGCCAAACTGAGTGGCACAGGTGGGGAGCCGTTCGCGGCCGAGCAGGAGCCTCTGATGTCAGAGCGAGAGCGAGAGGCAGCCCGAGGCAACCGGGGGCCGCTGCCACACCCTGGCCTTCTCAAACGCCCAGCTCCCCGTAAGCCAGCAACGGGCCCCTTTTCCTCATGGGTGGGTGGGGGGTGCGATTTCGACTGACGCTAAGTTAACTCCGCATTTTGTTTTGGCAGCACCGTTTTGCTTTGCTTTGCTTTCCCTGGCCCTGCGTTGCTTCGCTTCGCTTTGTATTCAAGGCACTGCTTCGCTTTTCCTGGCCCTGTTTTACTTTGGATTTTCTCTTCCTGACCGTGCTTTGCTTTTCCTGGCCTCGCTTTGTTGCGTTTTGCTTGACTTTGTATTCGTGACACCGCTTTTCTTTCCCTGGACCTCCTTTGCTTTGGTTTTTCTCGCCCTTCTTTGCTTTGCTTTTGCTGGTCCTGCCTCGCTTTGTTTTGCTTGACGTTGTATTCAAGACACCACTTTTCTTTTCCTGGACCTCTTTTGCTTTGGTTTTTCTCGCCTTTCTTTGTTTTGCTTTTGCTGGCCCTGCCTCGCTTTGTTTTGCTTGACGTTGTATTCAAGATACCGCTTTTCTTTCCCCCACCCCCCAGGAAATCCTTAGCTTAGGTTTTTTTTGTTTGTTTGTTTGTTTTTCCCCACCCTTCTTTGTTTTGCTTTAGCCGGCCCTGCCTTGCTTTGCTTTGCTTTACTTTGTATTCGTGACACCACTTTTCTTTTCCTGGACCTCTTCTGCTTTGGTTTTTCTTGCCCTGCTTGCTTTTGCTTTTCGCGGCCCTTCTTGGCTTTGCTTTTCCTTTTGCCTCTTTCTTTTCCCTAGCAGGGCTTTGCTTTGTCTCGCTCTGCTTTGCGTTGCATTGCTCAGCTCTGCTTTGCCGTGCTAGGTAGGCTTCTTTTGCAGACCGTCGCACCGATTTGGGCGACGAGTCGATCGGTGTATTTATGAACGCATAAAGCCTCAGGCGCACACCGTGGCCTCCCTCCCCGCAGCCCGACGACTGTCCCCCGGGAGCTGGAGGGTGGCGACAGGAAGCCTGGCCAGCCACCCAGCATGGTCTATTCCTCATCCCCCGCTGTCCGGCGAGCCGCCAGGTGGGTCCCGCTGCTGCTGTTCGTCTGGGGACGGGCTTGGGTGAGGTTTTTTAGGACGATAAGCGACATTACACGATTCCCAATGATTTGGGTTCGTTTTGCTTTGCTTTCCTTTTCCTCGCTTTACTTATCGTCGCTCTTCCCCGCTTTGCTTTTCCCGCACCTGCTTCGACATGCTTTCCTTAGAGCTGCATCTTTCTGGGGGGTTTTGGTTTGTATTCCCGGCACCGATTTCCTTTTCTTTGCTCTGCTTTGCCGTTCCTACTCCGCTTTGTTTTTTGCTCTTTTGATGCGTTTACACACACAGGAACGCTGGGTCACCTACTTCGGCCTCCCCACAGCCCGCCAACCGTCCCTTCGCAGCTGGCAGGTGGGGGTGCGGGGGTCGGCCACCCAGCCAAGTCTATTCCAGGACCCCCGCTGACTGGGGAGCCGCCACCTGAGCTCAACTGCCGTTTGCCTGAGGAGGCTGGGGGAGGGGGGGGGGGGGGGGGGGGTGAGGGGGAGCTGAGGACTAGGGGGGTGGGGGAGGTTTTGAAAGACGGTAAGGAATGACACGATTCCTGAAGCTACAGCGGAAAACAGGCAACAGAACTAACTAATAATAAACGTAAAGATAAGAGTAGTTATTTTCCAAAGCGGCTAAAGCAAAGCGGCCAGGCAGTCAGCCGCACTGCGCGGCACAGGTGGCGAGCCTCTGGCGGCCGAGCAAGAGCCTCTGACGTCAGAGCGAGCTGCGGCCCGAAGCAGCCGGGGTCCGGGGCCGCCTTCCCGACCTCGCCTTCCCGACCGGCGCCGGCGCCCCGCCCCGCCCCGTCCACTGCAAAGGCTGCAAAGGGCGGAGGAGAGGGAGGGAGAAGTGGGGAGGGGGCGGAGGCGGCCATTGAAGTGCGTAGACGGCCGCTGTCAGATGCAGGCCGCCACGTCTACCCGTCCCTCCCACCCTCCGGGCCCCGTGGAGCGACCAGGTCTACTTCTCCCTCCTCCCCGCTCTCTCCCCCGCCCCCTCCCGCCTCGTGGAGCCACCAGGTCTACTTCTCCCTCCTCCTCCCCGCTCTCTCCCCCCCGCCCCCTCCCACCCCGTGGAGCCACCAGGTCTACTTCTCCCTCCTCCTCCCCGCTGTCCCCCCGCCCCCTCCCGCCCCGTGGAGCCACCAGGTCTACTTCTCCCTCCTCCTCCCCGCTCTGTCCCCCCGCCCCCTCCCGCCCCGTGGAGCCACCAGGTCTACTTCTCCCTCCTCCTCCCCGCTCTGTCCCCCCGCCCCCTCCCGCCCCGTGGAGCCACCAGGTCTACTTCTCCCTCCTCCCAGCTCTGTCCCCCCGCCCCCTCCCGCCTCGTGGAGCCGTCAGGTCTACCCCGCCGTCACGGCCACTGCTCGAGAGCGGCCCGGCTGCCTCGTCTACACGGCCACACGCACGCATGCACAGACGGGCGCGTGCCCGCACGCTTCCCTCCGGCGGCCCGCCAGGTCTATCCACACGCCTCTCGCGTGCAGGGGAACGGCTGGGAGGCGCCATTCATTCGAATCGTTCACGCTTTTAAAAAGAAAAAGGGGAAAAAGAAAAACAAACACAAGCAGCAGCAGCAGCAGCAGCAACAAGAAAGCACGGGTCCCGCTTGGCGGCGGGGAGACGAGAGGTCGTACAAAGCGTGCGGAGAAAGCGTTCGCTCTCAGACTCCGGCCGCCACGTCTACCCGCCGCCAGAGCCACTCGGAGCCCGCGGCAGACCGGCCGCCAGTTCCTCCCCTTTGCTTTGCTTTTGCCGGCCCTGCTTCGCTTTGCTTTTCGTGGAAGCGCTGAGTTTTGTTTGGCGTCGCGTTCGTGGCACTCGTTTGCTTTTCCTTCGTCTGCTCCGCCTCGCTCCGCTTTGCCGTTCCTCCTCCGCTTCGCTTTGCTTTTGCCGGCGCCGCTTGGCCTGGCTTTGGCTGGCGGCGCTCCGCCTTTCCGTTGCGCGCCTTCGCTTCGCCTCGTTTCGCACGGATCGCTGAGTGCAGCGACACACGCCCAGCCACGCAGAGTCGCACGGGTGGCTCGCAGGCGAGCCAGAGCCCCTGACGGCAGAGCGAGCGGCAGCCCGATGCAGCCAGGGGCCGCGCGCGGCCGCGCTCTCGGCTTCTCGAGCGGCGCCGGCTCCTCTCCCCCCCTCTCCCCCGCCCGTCGCGCCGCAGCCCCGCCGAGCCGTCGGGCGGGGGGGCGGCGGGAGGGGCAATCCTCCTAGCTCGTCGCCGGCCGCTCCGCTCCGCTCGGCGGGAAGCCGGCGCCACACGTAGGCGAGAGGGGGACGCATTATTCCGGGCACGGAGCTTCAAGCCGGCTGGTCGTCAGGCTCCCGCCGAGCCCGTGTCCCGGCCGGCGGGCAGCTAGATGGCGCGGGAGGGAGCAGAGCGACGAGCTCGCGCTCGCCTCCAGCGTTTTTCTCCCCGGGCGGGCCCCGTCCGGGGCCCCCGCAAAGGCGGGCAGGCGGGAGCTGCCTCGCCTCCTGCGACGCTCGGCTCCGCGGCCGGGGCGGATCGGGCTCGGAGTCGGCTTCGGGCTTGCGCTTCGGCTCGGGCTCGCGGGCTCGCGAGGGCAGAGGCTGTCCGCCGCCCGCAGCCCCGTCCGTCTACACGGCGCTTCCCCGCCTCGCGGCGATCTTGAGCTCTGCCCTGCTTCTCGGCCGGCTGCTGGGGAAGAGCGGCGTGGCAACGGGGAGAAGGGGGGAAGGGAGGGAACGAGAAGAGGTGTATTTGTGAATGAATGAATGAATGAATGAATGAACGAACGAACGAATGAATGAACGAACGAACGAATGAGTGCATGAGTGCATGAATGAGTGAGTGAATGAATCAAGGAATCGATGGATCGATCGTTCAGCCAACGAATCGATGAAGAAAGGAATGAGAAAGCAGAAGGGAAGCAAAAAGAAGGGCGGGGGAAGAAAGCGAAGGGCTCCAGAAAAGCGCGTAGGCAGCCGCCGTTAGCTGACGGCCGCCAGCTCTACGGTCCTCGTCGTGCTGAAGTGGACAGGTGAATCCCCTCCCCTCTTCCTCCCCCTTCCCCTCCCAGCCCCGATCCGCCAGGTGTAGCGTGGCGTCAAGGCGAGGAGCCGAAGCGGCACAGCGCGTTGGCGAGCAGGCGAGCCCGTGTGCCGGCTGTAAGCGGGACAGAGGCGCGAGCGTCCCTCGGACTGCCGTGCAGAGCGTAGCCGGGGAGGCGGAGGCACGCTTCGCTCCGACGGACCGCCAGGTCTACCATTCGCCGGAAAATGCCGCCCCCCGAAGAGCCGCCAGGTCTACCCAGCAATAGGGGGGGGTGGGGGGGGGGAGGGGGGAGCGGGGGGAAGCTCGTCTGCCGGGGGCGCCCGGGAGCGGCCTCGGCCGGGCCGCAAGGTCTACCCAGCAATGGGGAAATGCACGGGGCGCCTCCGAGGGGCATGGGACAGGCCGCCAGGTCTACCATCCTTCGGGAAAAGGGTGCCCGTCTGCAGGGGGCGCTTGGGACCGGCCTCGGTCGGACCGCCAGGTCTACCGTCCTTCGGGAAAAGGCCCGTCTGCAGGGGGCGACTGGGACCGGCCTCGCGGCGATCTTGAGCTCTGCCCTGCTTCTCGGCCGGCTGCTGGGGAAGAGCGGCGTGGCAACGGGGAGAAGGGGGGAAGGGAGGGAACGAGAAGAGGTGTATTTGTGAATGAATGAAATGAATGAATGAATGAACGAACGAATGAATGAATGAATGAATGAATGAATGAATGAATGAGTGAGTGAATGAATCAAGGAATCGATGGATCGATCGTTCGGCCAACGAATCGATGAAGAAAGGAATGAGAAAGCAGAAGGGAAGCAAAAAGAAGGGCGGGGGAAGAAAGCGAAGGGCTCCAGAAAAGCGCGTAGGCAGCCGCCGTTAGCTGACGGCCGCCAGCTCTACGGTCCTCGTCGTGCTGAAGTGGACAGGTGAATCCCCTCCCCTCTTCCTCCCCCTTCCCCTCCCAGCCCCGATCCGCCAGGTGTAGCGTGGCGTCAAGGCGAGGAGCCGAAGCGGCACAGCGCGTTGGCGAGCAGGCGAGCCCGTGTGCCGGCTGTAAGCGGGACAGAGGCGCGAGCGTCCCTCGGACTGCCGTGCAGAGCGTAGCCGGGGAAGCGGAGGCACGCTTCGCTCCGACGGACCGCCAGGTCTACCATTCGCCGGAAAATGCCGCCCCCCGAAGAGCCGCCAGGTCTACCCAGCAATAGGGGGGGGTGGGGGGGGGGAGGGGGGAGCGGGGGGAAGCTCGTCTGCCGGGGGCGCCCGGGAGCGGCCTCGGCCGGGCCGCAAGGTCTACCCAGCAATGGGGAAATGCACGGGGCGCCTCCGAGGGGCATGGGACAGGCCGCCAGGTCTACCATCCTTCGGGAAAAGGGTGCCCGTCTGCAGGGGGCGCTTGGGACCGGCCTCGGTCGGACCGCCAGGTCTACCGTCCTTCGGGAAAAGGCCCGTCTGCAGGGGGCGACTGGGACCGGCCTCGCGGCGATCTTGAGCTCTGCCCTGCTTCTCGGCCGGCTGCTGGGGAAGAGCGGCGTGGCAACGGGGAGAAGGGGGGAAGGGAGGGAACGAGAAGAGGTGTATTTGTGAATGAATGAATGAATGAATGAATGAACGAACGAATGAATGAATGAATGAATGAATGAATGAATGAATGAGTGAGTGAATGAATCAAGGAATCGATGGATCGATCGTTCGGCCAACGAATCGATGAAGAAAGGAATGAGAAAGCAGAAGGGAAGCAAAAAGAAGGGCGGGGGAAGAAAG
>NW_028136925.1:0-17611 GCF_965140915.1 Aythya marila | reverse complement strand
CATGAAACAACCATAGCTGCAATCTTGCTGACACAGATTAAATCAGATCTTTATCTTGCTCCTTTCAGCATCTCCACACTAGAGATTGGGAAAGGAGTTTTAAAATTTTATCTCCAAGGTCTGCAAAGAACTTACACGTACAAAGAAGACTTAATACATGGCATTAATTAGCCAGTAATCCAGAGTTTGAAGCCAGCTAAATATATGTGCTTATATGACTTGACAGGCCATTGTATAGAAAAGTGATCTGCCTCAGAATCAAAGTATTACTAGGAAGGTAAGAGTCATTCAATGCATTATTCAGTCTTGTTGTGGAAATGTTGGATATGCTGATTTAAAGCTCACACACAATGATGTATATTTATGAGTTTTATTTCTATAGTCACTGAGTTAACAATTAAGAAAGCATATGCAAATATGCTGGTCAAAATGTTTAGCTCACAAGCAATACTTTATTTTGAAGTGGACTGGAATAGAAACTTTAATCACTGACTATGTCATTTCAATAAATACTGTGGAAAATTTCGACTGATTTTGTCAAAAAATTATGAAATCACTCCTCGCCCCATTTAGTAATGTTATTTCAAGAAGAAATATCAATAAACTTGTGAATGATGATGATTATTATTTTTTTTAAAGTAGATATGTCTACAAGCATTCCTGATTATTTGTGTATGTATGGGTGCAAAGGACTGTTCTTCAGAGGAGCATGGGGCTTACTTTCAGAATAATATGTTTTCATTTGTCAGAGTGTGAAAACAATGAAATAAACACCTTTGGCAATGTAAGCAAGAACTATGTATTTTGTTCCAACTTCACATATGTTACATATTTCAACACTTTGTCCTCAATATATGCCACATGTTTAAAGAATACACAGAAAAACTACAAATGTAAATCTATTTTTTTCTAATATTGAGTAGACCTGAAACTTACAGTTTGTATCTCCTAGGCAGTAACAATTTCAACAGTTATAAATTTTCTCTGACAACACATTTATTCTAAGGTATGCAGCAATAAGGACAAGGCACGGTTATTTAACAGTTCTGGCCCATCATCACATCTTTCAGCATTTTTTGTCTAAAGCACATAACATTTTGATTAGATGTCCAATATTTCCTGAAAATCTGTTTATTCTTTCACGTTTATTTTCTTTTTTGGTTTCGTACATATAGGTTTTGTCTTTTTCACTTTGCTTTTTCCCTTTCATCAAGCAGAATCTCTGCAGATTATGTCATAAGTGGAACTGGTAAAATATTCTTGCATTGAGAACACTCAATTCCTAACCCACTAATTTAAGGGTGGAACTATTTCTGGAAATATTTTGAGCCTGCAGAAGAACTTTTTATTCTGTGAGTATAAAGGCCCTAGCACTCTGATACAAATGGTCTGTGCTTGGATGTTTTCCTTACACTTGGTTAGTTGGCTTTATTATTATTATTTTTGTCTAAAAGATAAATATCTCTTACTAAGTTTGCATGCTGATCTTGAAATCCACTTTTCAAATTCAGTCATATATAAAAAGCTTTATCTTTTTACATCTTATTCAAGGATGGATACTGCCTATTTCTTCAAGCCTGTAAGAAATATAAATGTCTGAAGAACTGGTCTGTTATCCCAATAAGTCCTATCATCTGAAATTATTTAAAAAGAAAGAACAGAGCAGTGGGAAATAATCTACTGTCTAGTGTCCAGAAAGCAACAAGTGACATTTCTTTTTCCTCTTCAAGGAGTGAAAAAGAAGGTGGTTTTACAAAGAAATTATGTTACCTATTCATGGAGAGCAAATACCTTATGACAGACAGAGGAGGAAGACAGAGGAGGAAGGGATACCACAACTGCAGGTAGTGTCCATACAGAAAATGATTTTGTTTGCTGCTGTCAAGTTTTTTTTTTTTTTTTTTTTTTTTTTTGTGTGTGTGTGTGTGTGTGTGTGTGTTTGTCTCTTCATCACCTTTAAAGTTTTGTATAATTTAAGGAGAGAGACAATATGTAGCGATATTGGTAAAATAATTGAAGAGTACAGCCTTCTCTTAGTTTTTGTCTGTCAGTGCTTAATATTTGGGCATTATCTTGGCTTTCCACGTTTTAAATTAGGATTTAATTCCTGTGAAAGGTGTTAGACTGGCAACCCAAGAAACAGAGAAAAAACCTCAAATAGTGCATGCATCACACCCTTCATAAAAATATCACTGTAGACTGTAAAATTAAATTAGAATCCTTGTTTTTCCCATAGATCAAATACACCACAAGACAGAGGAATGCATGGGATTTTTTTCTCCATTACCCTGCAAAAGTTTTTCAGCATCAACTCACAAGACTTCCTCAAAGGCTGTGACTATTCCTATTCCATCTCCAGACCTCTTTAATTAAACCTGAATAAAAATTATGTGGTCATATCTAGTACAAGTTATGCTGCCATTTTCTGTGATGTAAACACCCAATAGTAATAGGTCTGTACCAGTTTTTCCTCTCAAAGCTGAAGAATTATCAACATAGTAACACATCACATGCATGATTCAAGAGTTATATTTGAGCCAGAGATCTAAAAGGAGGGAAAGGCATCATGATGGATAGCCACTGGTATCTTAGTGTAAGGAATTGTTCAGATTGGTTCTGAGGAAAATATTTAGGCATGTCTTGTGTTCTCCAGAGGTTCAGATATAATTGTAAAAGAAGAAGAAGTGTAAAACAAGCAACCATTTTTGTTTGTTTGGTTTTGTTATTTTCCTAGAAGAACAATCAAAGATAATGCACAATTTTTTCAATTTACATGGGAAAATGGAAAAGCCACAGGTAGATATGGTATTCAGTTAGGATTAAAGCAAAGGGACAGGCAGACTTCAGTGGCTAACATTATGAAGGAATCAGCTACAGCCTCATAACTGCCCAGGTTAAAGATTTGCAGTCCTATTTGTTTTATAGACTTCAAATATATATTTGTGTCTGGTATACACTAGCAGTGCCCCCATAGGGAGGTAAAGAAGGTGGAAACTTTAAAACACAATGTGGTCTTGCCCGAACCAGGAACACAACTTAACAGATTTACATCCTTGCCAATTCTCCCCCAGCATCTCACCCATCTCTTCTTGGAACAAGTTTTTATATCCTCACATTCCTTGGACCCCGAACAGTGAGACCACAGACCAGGGCAGAGCATGAAAACAGCATTGTTATCCTTCGTCTATGAGCTCCCCAGGGCAAAGAGAGACCAAATTGTTTTTATGTACAAAACAAAGTGCATCTACTTGGCCATGTATTGACCTTTCCTTCCAGCCCATTGCTGGAAGCATCCCAGCATCAGCTGTGGATTCTCCAATGCCTGAACAAGAACCACCAGCCCGCAACTCCCCTTGTTACTCTCAGGAGGAGCTGAGGGCACACACTCCACAGGGGCTCTCAGCTGCCATGGCTGAGTTGACTTCAGCCCCCAATTCTCCTTGCCTCCAGTACCAGCTGTGTCACATCCTTGGGGAGATACCTGGGGGACATGCCATGCCCAATCTATCAATATGCTGCTGATGTTCATTCTCATTGACTTGTTTTTGTTCAATACAGACGTATTGGACCCCAGCGTATCAGTCTTTGTATTTTACATTATGGATGTAAAAATTAGCTTGATCTCTAAAAATTCTTTTCCAATTTAAATAAAATGAAACTGATGTTCTTTAGTGGGAAGAAGTCTTTTAACATGCCTATTTGGTTGGTATTTTTCCATTAGACAGAAGATGCTGCTTCAGCTAGCAGCAAAATAAAGTGATGATGCTTTCATCAATTAGGTTAGAAATGAAAATCTGGTCCAGAAATGAAACTTAAGCTCATGCACTTAACGGGAACAAAATAACATCTAATATACATTACTGAGTAAAAACTTTTTTTCTTTTCCATTTGACATAGACTTTGTAACATTATTACAGAATCACAGAATCACAGAATCACAGAATTTCTAGGTTGGAAGAGACCTCAAGGTCATCGAGTCCAACCTCCAACCTAACGCTAACAGCCCTCCACTAAACCATATCCCTAAGCTCTACATCTAAGCGTCTTTTGAAGACTTCCAGGGATGGTGACTCCACCACTTCCCTGGGCAGCCTGTTCCAATGCCTCACAACCCTTTCAGTGAAGAAGTTCTTCCTAACATCTAACCTAAAACTCCCCTGGCTCAACTTAAGCCCATTCCCCCTCGTCCTGTCACCAGGCACATGGGAGAACAGGCCAACCCCCACCTCGCTACAGCATTAGCTCATACAGCATTATTAGCTCATACAACTTTGGGTATTCAATGCCTTTGTAGTTTTAAATCAGACTACCTCAGTGAAACCATGGCTTACTCTGGTCCCTGCTAATGAACAGCATGAATACATGCTGAATTGCTTAAATTAATGAAATAGGGCATATAATGTGTGGGTGGGGAGAAAAAAAAAAAAAAAAGCAAAAGACAATAGTTTTCCATAAAGTAGTATTAGAGGTTTGATTGAAAATCTTAAGCTTTCATTTTCTTAGAAATCTATGTAATTTTATCCTGACTTTTTTATTTTTTTATTTTTTAGTAGAAACAGTGAAATGACCCTTCCCTCTCCTCTACCTTCACACCCTCCTCTAAAAAAAGAAACAAAGAATTTTGTTTGAATCTGAGTACATATTATTTTGTTGTAGAAATAGCAAAATGAATAATAGCAGTTTAAAAATGTACTGAATGACTTTTATCTTTGAACAAAACGTGAATGTTTTAATTATCTCTACATAAAGATGTTTTTGTGATTCAGGGACATACAATGGTTGTCAGAACCAACATACATCTAGACGGTATCAAAAGATACATCTCTAATGAGCCAGGCAAAATGAGCATTGAATGAGCATAAAGTAACTGATATAGAGAGACAACTGCATTGTTAATACAGCTAGCCAAAGTACAAGACTTTGTCAATAAAATGACAGCTACTCACATGTATTTATTAAATCAACATATTCATACAGTTTGGTCTTACTGCATCTTGTCTCATCATCAGAGATTAAAATGATGATTAAAAAATGTGGAATCCATTATTTCATGCATTATGAGATGCAGAATGGCCTATTTAATCTGGTTATTACCCAATGAACTGTTTTTTTGTGAAATTCATCCAAGATGCAAATGGCTTTTTCACATGAGCTCAAAATTATTTTACTGTTGCAAGCAGGCAACCTAATTTCCAGTGAAGGGAGTGATCTGGATATGGAAATAATATCCAATATGGAAACAAGTCTTTCCCTTCTGGGGAGCCAGTGGTCATACTCTCTTAATAAAATGAAACCTGTAGCTGTGGTGGAAAAGATATCTAATAAGAGAAAGCTGGTTAAGTAAAAAAAGTACAAGAAGTGTTGCTCTGTATGTATTTTGATCAGGGAATTTCATATTGGCTCAGTATAAATGCATATAAAAAGGAAAGAGCTCTTGTTTTACTTTATGAAAAAAAAATCTTCATTAACAAGTCAGCTATGTCAGTTCTACTACTGTATATAAACAAAAAGTTTGCATTCCTGCTAACAGTTCTCTGATCTGTAAGGAAATGTAAAGTTCATTAGCAAGATTAGGTACAAGTGGAGATCTGTACTTCCAGACGTTAGACTTGTAAGAGTATATACAACCTAAACTTTTATGTTTAAGAAACACCACAGAAGTGAGAGAGATGCTTAGTGTGTATCTTTTTTCCTTAAACTTTTTTTTTTTTTTTTTTTTGTACTTTCCAGTTTAAGGCTAGAAGAATATCAAAAATCAAGGGGATAGGGGATAGCATAGGAGGAAATCTTATTTTAATTGTAGTAAATAGTATACAAGAAATACAAACAGCTGAATAGAAAGTGTTGTTACTGTTGATGTCTTCCCAGTCAGATTCAGTGGTACAGAAGCACATGACATTTCTCCCACAAAATGGATAAAAGCAATCAATATTAAAAGAAAAACAAACAAACAAACAACAACAACAACAACAACAAAACAACAAAAAACAAACAGAAAAGTTAGAAAAATAATTCTTAGTTACAGGCCAAATAAAAATTAAATACCACTCATTGCTATAGCTATTGAACTTGAAGTTGTCCAGTGTAAATCACAGAAAAACCAACCATCATCAGTAACATAGGGAGCATGTAAACACTTCAGGAAAAAGATAAAGTAATAGACAATTCTATTTTACATTGAAGCACTTGAAATGTAGGCCGTGTTCTTCACAAAATTCTGCCCCTGCATTTCAGTGGAAGATGAATGAAGGTGTATGCTTTTATGAGAAATCTGACAATCAGACAGATTTAATATTTCCTTGTAAATCTTTTGTGAAAAGCAGAGGCAATTCTGCTCCACAGCATGTTTTGGAAAGAAGATATTTTCTTATGGCTACTGCTTACCACAAGAAAAAAGCTGTTATGGAGATGGTCTTCTACCTTGTTCTTTTAAAATAATTTAAATCAGAGAAACATACGTGTAAAATATTAGATCAGAAAGGTTGAACTGACATTGAAAAGGTATAAATAAACAAACAACAACTAAAATCCCTGCTTTCCAGTTTCAAATAAATCACAGTCATGACAATTTTCAGCCACTTCCTCTCTTCTCTTTTACATTTTGAAAAGCTGATTCTCATTTTTTCTTAGGTTGGCAGGGTTAATTTTAAGAGTATGCTAAAATAAATATTTTGCTAGATTATGGTTAAACATGGTATTACTTTTAATGAATTATTGAAGGAAAAATGAAAAAGATGTTTCCAAGGCACAGATTGAGCAATATCAATAAATGCAGAGTACATTTCTGGAAAGCTAAAGGCTTAATGTTTTGGAGGGTAGGGACTCATAAAGGAGGAGCATCAATGATAAGGAATTCAGTTCCTTTATGAATTAATGTTAACGATTACAAGTCACGTCAATATAAAACCAACATGGTGGAATTTATCAGGTCCTATAAATGAATTGTCCCTCTTCTATCAGAAAACACAATTTAATTATAAGAATTAACACTATCTATTTATCATAAGTAGCTAAACTATAAATCAGATAGCATAGAAGTGAATCATAATACATTTTTTCAGAACTGGGTTATATTTGGAGAAATTCCACTATTTAGTCCCAAGAACTGAAACAAATTTTAGCACATTAGTTATTTATATGTATACATTTGGTCCATTTCTGAGCATTTTTTTTTCTCTCTCTCTCTTCCACTGCAATTAAAAAAATGCTATTAAAATAACCATTCTTTATTAAAGCGATACATTGGTTGACCTTGTCTATAGAGGAGGAGAAGGAGTTATGTGTATCTTGGTTAGCGTTTTCACATTTGTTTTGCCAAGTTCTGACTTCAAATAATTCAAATGCCACACGTATATGCATGACTAGAGAGGCTGGTGAGTTCAGTTTCAATACCTTCTAGTCTTACAAGAATACAAACAACTCAACTTAAAAAAATCATCTCCCAGTTTAGAAAGACCTTTTTTTTTTTTTTCTTTTTTTTTTTTTTTTCTTTTTTTTCCAAGGGAGGGTTAGAAAGCTGACAAACAAAGCATTTGCTACTTGTGAGCTTGGTCTGGGAAGTGCTGGCTATGCAAATGGAACTGCTGCTGGGGCCAGGTCAGGACTCTGGATGGGACTTGGTGTTCCTGTTCCCATCAGCTGTTTTGTCAAGACAGCCTACACTGGGGGACAAGACTTCCTGAGGGATGGATTTTATTCCATCCCCACTGCCCTATCAGAGGGGAAGGAAGCACACTCTACTCCATATTTCCAGTCTTTGTGCAAAAGGACAGGGCTGAATAACATCAGAACAACTATGTAATGCTCCTTTCAAAAAGGTTTACCTTTTACTGTGTACAAAACCTGACCATAAAATATGCTTAGATATAATTGCACAACCGATTAAAAAAGCTGGGTTTATTCATCTTAATCTGTGTTTGGAGAACCTCAAAAACATAGAATTTACAATGGTTTTGCATCATGGAGAGAGGTAGCACAGGAAATATTGAATAGTCACTTCTATTCATTTTCTGGAAGTGTTTTGATTGGTCAGCAGGCATTAAGGTCACTGGTTTAGTGACCACACAAACTCATTTTCTCATAGAGGAAGTTCAGCAGGGTAATTTCACACTCAGTTTGTATTACAGGAAAAAAAAATTCCACCCCACCATATTTCTCTTAACCTTCACAAATCATGTATAATATCTTAAAACAAGTGCCAGATGTGAAGATATAGGATAAAATATCACAAAGTTGTGTGAGTATGGCCCTATAAATCTAAGTGGCATACTAAATGACATGTTATGTACATGTTATTTACTACAGGGAAGAATAAATAACAAAAACACACACTTCCTTTTCTCTGAATCAATAGATTTTAATGCTAGCAATCACAAATGAGTGGAATGTGATTTTTATAAAAGATTAGGCTATCCATTGTAATGTTTAATTTTTGTTATTGGAAAACAGTTCTTTTTCCTCATAAAACTGTTGGTTTCTGTTACTTGCTTCTGCTATTTTGAGAAAAAAAATAAAAAAAGGATATATTTCTACCTCAATAATACTGAGTATTTACTTGGACCTTAACAGATTGTATGAAGTATTGTTAATTCCTGCTACAAAATGATGAAATGTTTGGCATGCTTGTGGATTGCTTCAGAGATCCCTTGTTGGACTTGCATATGATTATATTGAACTTTGGTAGTCACATGATATGCTGATAAAGAAACTGTGGACAAAACACTTGCTGAAGAACAAACCTAAATCTAGGTAAGGACCTAAAACTGTATTAAATATCTCTGTCAGTTTTACACATAGAAAAGGCGGTTATGCAAAGTTTATCTAGTTCATATAAAATACTCTGGGACTAGGTAATCAGGGAATTGTTATCTACGCCATTATACCAGATGCTTGTTGGGTAAGAAATAAACCTTACTCACACAGACTGCAGTTACATCACAGGAGATTCCTTCTGCAACACAGAGGCCTATGCATACATAAGAAATCAGGCTTTGAAAAAAATGTAGTATATAAGTTTGCTTAACCTGTTATCTTTATGGCTCTTAACATGTAATGTTTGTATTTTGAACAAGTAACTTCAGTACCATCAGATGGGCATAAAGAAAGGATTTGGACCACTGGAGCATATCTTCTTGACCTGTTAAGCTCTGTGGTATGCCAGCTGTGAAGGACTTACATGTATATAACCATATCTTATTTTTTATTTTTTTATTTTTTTTAATTGACCATATGGAGGAGAAAATTTCCTTAATACTGCTGGGAGTTAATTAGCAGAACCAAAATCACCACCTCAGTCTTTCCACTGGAAGCTTCTGCATCATTCCAGTCTCCCACTGCACACAACCTTGTGCCTTGGCCAGCCTCACCAGTAATTCATGCTCTACTTTTGGAAATATTCCACACTTTCTATGGGGTGCAGTGATTCAAAAGTAAACTGATGTTTAGTGAGAAGATGATAAGTTGGAGCAACCAGAGACCAAATGTTTATACTGATTCCCAAGAGACTGTGCTTAAGTGGTAGACAGTGAGGGGCTTTAAAAGATTTCAGTATTGTTTTTTGATTATATCAGCCTCCTGTGTGGAAGAGTTGAATGGCAGCAGCATCACTGCCACTGTGACTGCTGTGCAGAGAAAAGGAACACTTATCATTTCCATCACTGATTATTTTGTTTGCCATAACAACTGCATTGAATTGACATGTAAAGATGGGATGTCTCTCAGCTGCACTGTGTGTGCCCCAGTTTCCTCTCTTTGAGAGGAAACTGAAACCTTTTGCAACCATCTTTAATGTCACAATAATTATACCTCTCTCACAAGATGTTTAAAGTTTCCTTATTTCCTTGAATTTTCCTAACCTCTTCACAGTTTAGTTGGAATAGTTAGCACATCATCAGGACTGCTCTGAATCCATCTGGCTGCATTTCTTTGTTGAAAGTGCTGCTCAGGGTTTTCACACAGCATTACATCCCAGGTGGACTAAACATTTTGGTCATGTTCATTTTCTCCTCTGTTCCCTCTGGGATCTTTGTGTGCTTTTATATGACAGTGGTGTTGAAAAGCCATCATAAGCCATACAACTCTGCAGCAGCATCCTGAAGCACAGGATGCTGCTGCATCCTCCAGCAGCATATCTGGAGGGGGCTGGAGAGCAACCTCTGTGCTTTATATCTGCAAGATTATAATTAATTATTAATAAAATTACTTTACTGAAAAGTAAGAGAAGGGAAATATCATTTGCTAGTGAACCCCAGTGAAGTTGAGAATACTGAAATCACTGTATATGTCTCTTCTTAAAGACTGTAGATTATTACAGGCAGACTTTATTGTGGTCTATAATTTTGGTTTTCTACTTCTGACTATGCCAAACAGCATTTTTATTTTGTTCAAACAGCAATCAAGAATGGTATGTTATCAAGACACAGTGCTATGACCTGTGGATTTAAAATGAATATTCTAGCAACTTGGAGCCAACACATATATTACATTCTAAGGCTGGAGGAAGGGTGAAAAGAAGGAGACTTTTTTTTTTTTTTTTTTGGTAATGACCTGCCACGCTGAAGACATGAAAGAAGAATTAATTAAGTTTTTCATTTCTCTTCAAGATTTATCAATTTTGTTGTGTGAGTACAGATTTTACAGGGATGTTATATCAAGAGCATTCCATTTATTTTGTTCAACAGCCAGAGTGTTACATTTCTAAACAGTTTACTGAAACTGGATGAACACATGGACTTGGTATGTCTTAAAATACAGAAATAATAACGATTTTAATGAGGTCTCTTCCAGTATAAGTATGATATAAATAAAACAATCAAGTAAATACTTTAATAATTAAATAATGGATTCAGTTTACTAATTAATTTCCTTCCCAGGAGAGTACTTAGCAATGTTGGAGAACTTTCATGCAAAAAGTCTAATCAGATGTTAACGTCTAATGTTAAAGAAACAAAAACCCCCAAACCCCACCACCAACAACAAAAACCCACAGGGAAACAAATCTTTGATTCTTTAATATGCCATCCTCTTAACAACTACTTTATTGCAATAAAAGAAAAAGTAACATCCATGTTTCCCCATAACCCAGAATGTTGACTTTAATTGCATTAGATAGATGGTAGGTATCTCATTAGGTTATGTCATTCTTTTTTCTTTTGTCATTCTTTTTTCTTTTGTCTTTCTTGAAATCAAGTACTACTTGAACCAATTCTTGACTTTCTGATAGCATTAAACTAGAGTGAAGGACTCCTAATTTTCAAGGTATCAGAAAACAAACAATTAAATGGAAACAGAGATAAGTGCAGTTCTCCACACTGAATCGGTAACTTTTAATACAAGGTCCATAACTACTGCATGAAATTTAGACTAGAATGGGCTTTGGTGCAAGCAGGTTGAGGATGTTATTGATCAAATATTTTCTGGTGACAGGATGGCCGTAGATAGCATTTGTCTAACTCTTGCTAACTGTGTTATGACAGCATAGTAATTCTATTTATTTATTTATTTATTTGTGTTAAGGAGATGGAAAGGAGGGCATAGATTGAACTGTATTTTTGTCAGATTTGTTTCCCATTAGATCACTCTGTGCACTAGTACAAGCGTTTGTCCCAGAATAATCTAAGGGATAACGCAAGAAAAATATGTGGCTGCAGAAAGGGGAGATTGCTTAATCAGGAGTACAAGGACCATGAAAAATCAGGTCAGTAAAGGTTTACAGATTCCTGCACCAGCATTCCTAATTTACTAGAAAAGAAACAATGTTACATTTAAAAAAGATCCAGAACATCAAACCAAAGCTTTCTGATGAGTACTGCTGACTACATGCACCTCTGTGAATCTTGACAGACATGAACTTTATTACACACAAATTCATTTGAAGAATAAAGCTGAAGTTTTCCCCTATATAATTTCTTAACCCAAATGCTTCTGGTTCTTACTATAGCAAACAGAGACAGACAGGCACCTCCTGAAGAGTGATTTTAGGATCTAATGTTTATATTGCCACTAGTAGTTGCTTATTAAAATGAAGGTATTTAAAGGACTACATTTTGAAGACATTAACAGAATTTACTGGACTTAGGACACTGTTGCTAAGTTGCATAAAAGGTAGGAACCAAAACAGGTAATTCCAGACTACAGGTTTATTCTTGTTAATGATAATAGCAAAGTGCCCTGAGGAACTTTATTAGTTTGCTTTTTCCAAGTGCAGTTCACTGATTTGAACACTATACCAAACTAAAGGACTTAGACCTACAGTGAGAGATAAGCAAAAAGATAGCTTAGTCAAGGTCACACAAATTCTTGTAAGTATAGTAGCAGAAGTTAGGCAGCTAAATAAGCCTTCTGGTTTAAACATGTTTTTGAAGTATTTTTGTGTGGATCATGAGACCTTGTGTTGTCTTTCTCTGTTCTGGATGTTGAGACTAGTCAGAAATGAAAGGTTTCATTCAATGCCAATTGTGATAGGGGGTTTGAGAAGCATGATTATTAATGAGTATTTATGTAGGTCTGCGTGTAGATTCACCCCTTCTAATAAGAACACCAGATTTTCAGATGTGAAACAAGCCTTAGCCTGTATTCTTATCTGATTTTAGTTTAAACCCAAACTCCATGAATGTGAAACTCAAATGCCTGGAAATTAAAATACAGCTGTCTATACTATAATCACAGAACTGTATGTAGAAATGTTTTCATTAATTCCTGATCTGCCTATTTTGACAGCAGCTTAGTTGTCTGATAACGTAATGAGACAAATTAAATCCTGCTTCAGGCAGTACACAGACCACATTACTGAAAGAGAGAAATTAAAAACTGTTGAACATCTGTTATTACTGTGAATTTAATCTGTAGAACAACTTCATTATTTTACTTCACATATTTAACTTCATTATTGAGGAAAAAGAGAATGTCTTGTGGTTAGAACATTCTTTTTTGAAAAAAAAAAAAAATAAATCTTTTATTTATTCCCCTATTTGCCATTGATTTCTGAGTGACTTTACACAAATAAACTAGTCTCTTTGTACCACAGCTACCCCATCATCAAAATGGGAATATTATTACTGCTCAGTTTACGAGGTGCTGGGAATACCAATTAGTTTCTAATTTACCTCATCTGGAAATGACACAAAGTACTTCCTTCCCTGAAAAGGCTTTGAGACTAATGAATGAAGAGTACTGTATATGAAGCCAAGCATTGCTAAATTTTTGATGGTAGAGAGACTAGTTATAACAGAACCTTTGAATTTGACTGAAATTATATGATGTATTTTGTATGATGTACCCTCAGCAAGTTTGCAGACAACACCAGCTGAGTGGTACAGTTGATATAACAGAAAGAAGGAATGCCATTCAAAGGGACCCCTTGGTCGGGGCAATCCCAGACATGAGTACAGACTGGGGGAGGAACTCATTGAGAGAAGCCCTGCAGAGAAGGACTCAGGGGTTCTGGTGGGTAAAAGGCTCAACACGAGCCAGCAGTGTGACCTTACAGAAGTCCAATTACATCCTGGGTGGCATCAACAGAGGAATGGCCAGCGGGTCCAGAGAGGTGATTGTCCTCCTCTGCTCTGACTTGTACTCCCCACCTGTAGTACTGCATCCAGATCTGGGTCCCTCAGCACAAGAAGGATATGGAACTGTTAGGGTAGGTCCAGAGCAGGGCCACAAACATGGTCAGAGGGCTGGAGCACCCTCTGAATATTTTCAGCAATGACTGACATTATGTTTGTTGATGAGACATTAGAACATTATTTCAAAAGTATAGCATATTGGTTACTTTCCTGGATAAATGATAATCATAATAATAACTAAGAAATGGCAAAACACAAAGAAATTTTACATGCCTTCTTTTTTGTAGTTTATCCCACATGCACAGGGTTGATTTTCTGGAATTTTGATAATATAAAGCCCCGAGGGTGAGTCACAGGAGCTGAGACTCATTGAGGAAAATTTCTTATTAACATGGGTTCAACGTGGCAGTGGTGCTCTGAGTTGTTAGAGCTTGCACTACAGTAGATACACAGTGCTCTGCCAAGCTGAGTTGACATATCATTTACAGTTGGCATTAATTAATTTGTGTGCAATAGTCTCCAAAAAATAGTTTGTCTGCAGTATCTGGCATTGCACAGCCTGGACAGGTACCAGGGAAGTAGGAATACGGCACTTGCGTTTGGATAAAAAGTGCTGAACTGAAATCACATGGAATCCTTTAATGGCTAAATTAAGTCATTAACCCCTACCCCCCCACGCACACCACAACATAGTCCTTTATCGACACATTTCCTCTCAGTGTAAATTTGAGCTAGAATCAAACATCACAGCTCAGAGTATTCTCACAGTTAGAGTACATTCTTTAGGTGCATTTAAATGGAGTCAAACTATGACCCCATTCAGTATAGAAAATATGTAGTGCTATATTTTTGCTGAGAATTACTATAGATTGAATCCACCCATAGGTACCAATTAGAAAATGGGGAAATATTTGGGGAAAAAAAGAAAAAAGAAAAAAGACATTTCAGAGGTGTATAGAAATAGATAAGAAAGAGAGAAAAATAAAACTAAAATTTAGGTAGTAGCATAAAAATAATAATATGCAATTATAAAATGAAGAGAGGGCAAGTCTTCAGTTTTGATGTAGAGTACAAATCTGCTGTACATCTTGTAATTAGATTCTTGAATGCGTCCAGTGGAATTGGCTTGATATGGTTAAATCCTGCCACATTTCAACTCTGTGTTATGCACAGTGTAACAATACTAAAAAAAAGTATATGTCAAGAAATTGAAATCTGTTCTGAAAGATGGAGACACTGATACCTTGCAGAAACAAAGACTGTGACTTAATCAGAATCATAGCAAGCAAGTTTAAATAAGGTATAAAGTAAAACAATATAATAATGACATATATAATTTTATATTAATTATTATGATACTAATTTCTTTACTAAAAGGGTTGTAAGGCATTGGAATAGGCTGCCCAGGGACATGGTTAAGTCACCATTCCTGGAGGTCTTCAAAAAACATTTAGATGTAGAACTTAGTAGCATGGTTTAGAGGTGGACTTTAGTACTAGGTTGGACTAGATGATTTTAGAACTAGGGTTGGACTAGATGATCTTAGAGGTCTTTTTCAACCTGGATGATTCAATGATTCTATGATATATCATATAAAGTAAGGGAAAACTAAAAATGATAATACAAAATGAAAGGTACAAATATTCATAAGCAAGGCTACTTTTTACTTCAAGTATTGGTGATTCAATCACAAACAATTCAAATGAAACCAGTAGAAAGATTGCTGTAGGTATTTATGCTATGAGGTTTGGTCTCGCAAAAGAAAATAGATGACTTCCAAGAGAAATGGTCTTTCATAAAGACTGAAGATAGGTTCTGAGATGTTTCTCTGACAAAAATAAAATTTACATCAGTCTCTTTATATTGTCAGTCTCAAAATACTAATGCAACTCCTACAAATCTGCAGAATATTATATAGGATTTAATACTGAATGGTGTCATCACAGGCACTTCCTGCCTGACCAAAATCATCTCCTGCTATGACCAGGAAACCTGCCTGTTGACATAGTCTATCTAGACTTCAGCAAGGCCTTTGACATGGTTTCCCACAGTATTCTCCTGAAGAAGATGACAGCCCATAATTTGGACAGGTATACTCTTTGCTGGGTTAAAAACCGGCTTGACATCCAGGCCCAGAGAATGTTGGTGAATGGAGTAAAATCCAGCTGGCAACCGGTCACCAGTGGTGTTTCCCAGAGGTCCATGTTGGGGCCCATCCTCTTTAATATCTTGATTAATGATTGGCATGAGGGAATTGAGTGCACCCTCAGTAAGTTTGCAGATGACACCAAATTGGGGGGAAGTGTTGACTTGCCTGAGGGTAGGGTGGCTCTGCAGAGGAACCTGGACAGGATGGGTTGATGGGCAGAGGTTCTGCACTTCGGCCACAACAAGCCCATGCAACTCTACAGGTATGGGGCAGAGTGACTAGAAAACTGTGCAGAGGAAAAGGATCTGGGGATACTGATTGATGTTCACCTGGACATGAGCTGTCAGTGTGCCCAGGTGGCCAAGAAGGCCAATGGCATTCTGGCTTTTATCAGGAAAAGTGTAACCAGCACGACTGGGGAGGTGATCATCCCCATGTACTCTGCTCTAGTGAGGCTGTACCTCGAGTACTGTGTTCAGTTTTGGGCCCCTCACTACAAGAAGGACATTGAGGCCCTGGAACATGTCCAGAGAAGGGCTTGAAAGCCCTTAATTAAAATTAAAGAACTTGTTGACGACAATAAATACAACTGCATGTAAAAAAAGTAAAAAAAAAAAAAAAACAAAAAACAAAACAAAACAAAAAAAAACAAAACGGAGGAAGGAGGAAGGAGGAAGGGGGAAGGGGGAAGGGGGAAGGGGGAAGGGGGAAGGGGGAAGGGGGAAGGGGGGAAGGGAAGGGAAGGGAAGGGAAGGGAAGGGAAGGGAAGGGAAGGGAAGGGAAGGGAAGGGAAGGGAAGGGAAGGGAAGGGAAGGGAAGGGAAGGGAAGGGAAGGGAAGGGAAGGGAAGGGAAGGGAAGGGAAGGGAAGGGAAGGGAAGGGAAGGGAAGGGAAGGGAAGGGAAGGGAAGGGAAGGGAAGGGAAGGGATCAACTGAAGAAAATTGCAATATAAATTCTTTCTGATGTAGACCCTACACAAATATTACAGTCAGCAGTTGCCTCATCAAAGCCTTAGAATCAGATTTATCTCTACAAAATTTTTGTAGATCTATGAAACCACTGCTTTCCTCCCCAAAGCGGAAGCATTTTACTATCATACAAAGTCATTTTCAAAGTCACAGAATTTTTCTGTGTTTACCCAACTTCTGTGTTGTTCCAGTTAAATATTATCATTCATTGTATGTCACAACATATAATAAAATTTTCCTCCCTCACATTTCACTTTTGGCAAAAATTTATCCAAATCTGATCTAACATAAGTAACTCCAAAAGAGATTTTTTACAACAGCAACCTATTTACTGTTAAAGAGGATGACAGACTAGTCCTGATGCAAATGGTAATTCAACATAAAATCTTGTGTAATAACAATAAAACAGAGGTTTTATCATCTGTAGTTATGCATCACTCAAATGTTTTTAGCAGTGATATCAACTTAAAATTATAATAAGCCTATACTTCAACTCCCTGAAATATATCCAGAATTATGTAAAAAAAAAAAAAAAAGCATTAGGGCATTTCTAAAAGATTAAATAAGTTATCCCAACTCTGAATGTCTAAAGAATATCAATGTCTCACAGAAAACTTTTTTTTTCTTTGCTAGATTGCTGCAGAATACTTCCTCAGCCAGTCACCGCAGTAAATACACACCATCTAGCATTGCTTCAAGTTCCTCTGAGTGTTTCCAAATTAACAGTTAACTGCAGTTCACCTCTTGGAAAAGTTACTGTTTTGACTTGGAATGTCTGTGCTATGAATCACAGATGGGTACTTGCAACAGCTATTTGTTTTGAAGGCAGAGGACATTTCTCTACTGAGCTCTATGTGAAATAGTTTAAATAGTCTCTAATATGAGCATGTAGGTTAATTTTCTACTGCAGGTCAGAACCCTAAATTACC
>NW_028136926.1:0-14111 GCF_965140915.1 Aythya marila | reverse complement strand
GCCCCCAGGACCCCCCCAGGGACCCCCCCACCCCAAAGACCCCCCCCCAAAATGCCCCCCCCATGGCCCCAGTGACCCCCCCATTGCCCCCCCCAATCCCAATGACCCCCCCAAGGCCCCCCCCATGTCCCCAAATCCTCTCCCAATGTCCCCAACCCCCCAGGACCCCCCCCCCAAATCCCCAATGACCCCCCCAGGACCCCCCCAGGACCCCAAATCCCCCCCATGACCCCCCCAATCCCCAATGACCCCCCAAGTCCCCAATAACCCCCCCACGACCCCCCCATGTCCCCCCCCCCAATCCTCAATGACCCCCCAAGACCCCCCCGTGTCTCCAAATCCCCCCCCAGGACCCCCCCCCAGTGTCCCCAAGCCCCCCCCCAATGTCCCCAATGACCCCCCCAAGACCCCCCCGTGCCCCCCCATGTCCCCAATGACCCCCCCGTGTCCCCAAATCCCCCCCAGGACCCCTCCCCATGCTCCCCCGTGCCCCCCCCATGTCCCCAAATCCCCCCCATGTCCCCCCCAATCCCAATGACCCCCCCAAGGCCCCCCCCATGTCCCCAAATCCTCTCCCAATGTCCCCAACCCCCCCATGACCCCCCCCAATATCCCCAATGACCCCCCCACGACCCCCCCCGCCCCCAAATCCCCCCCATGACCCCCCCCAATCCCCAATGACCCCCCAAGTCCCCAATAACCCCCCCACGACCCCCCCATGTCCCCCCCCCCAATCCTCAATGACCCCCCAAGACCCCCCCGTGTTTCCAAATCCCCCCCAGGACCCCCCCCAGTGTCCCCAAGCCCCCCCCCAATGTCCCCAATGACCCCCCCAGGACCCCCCCGTGCCCCCCCATGTCCCCAATGACCCCCCCATGTCCCCATATCCCCCCAAGCCCCCCCCCCAATCCCAATGACCCCCCCAGGACCCCCCCATGACCCCAAATCCCCCCCCCCGACCCCAAATCCCCCCCCCATGACACCCCCATGACCCCAAATCCCCCCCAGGACCCCCCCAATGTCCCCAATGACCCCCCCAGGACCCCAAATCCACCCCCCCCGACCCCAAATCCCCCCCCCACACCGATTTCCAAAGCGCCTCCTTTATTTGGGGGGGGGGGGGGAGGAAGAGGAGGAGAGGGGGGGGCGGAGCCGCGCCCGCCTTAAATAAAAAACGACAAAAAAAAAAGAAAAAAAAACGAAAAAAAAAAAAAAACGAAAAAAAAAACAAAAAAATTAAAACCAAAAAACCGGACCCAAAAGTGCATAGAAAAAGCCCAAAAAAGTCTACAAAGGAGCTGTACAGGATCTACAGGGGGCACCCAAGGGTGCTCCATTGGGGGGGGGGGTGGGGCTCGTGTCCTCGGCACCCATGGGTGCTCCGGGTGTGGCCCCACGGGGGGTGTTTGGGTGTCCTCGGCACCCATGGGTGCTCGGTGGTGGCCTCGGGGGTGGTCTCGTGTCCTCGCTGGCACCCATGGGTGCTCGTGGTGGTCCCATGGGTGGTGTTGTGTCCTCCTCAGCACCCATGGGTGCTCTGGGGTGGGTTTCTGGTGGTGTCATGTCCTCCTCAGCACCCATGGGTGCTCGGTGGGGGCCTCAAAGGTGGTGGTGTGTCATCCTCAGCACCCATGGGTGCTTGGCGGTGGTCCCATGGGTGGTGCCATGTTGTTCTCAGCACCCATGGGTGCTCAGTGGTGGCCTCGTGGATGGTGTCATGTTGTTCTTGGCACCCATGGGTGCTCTGGGGTGGCCTTCTGGATGGTGTTATGTCCTCTTCAGCACCCATGGGTGCTCGGTGGGGGCCTCAAGGGTGGTGGTGTGTCATCCTTGGCACCCATGGGTGCTTGGCGGTGGTCCCATGGGTGGTGTCGTGTTGTTCTCAGCACCCATGGGTGCTCTGGGGTGGGTTTGTGGTGGTGTTATGTCCTCTTTGGCACCCATGGGTGCTCCACGGTAGCCTTGTGGGTGGTGTTGTGTCCTGCTCGGCACCCATGGGTGCTTGGTGGTGTTCTTCTGGGTGGTTATGTCCTCCTCAGCACCCATGGGTGCTCTGGGGTGACCTTCTGAGTGGTTTTGATGTCCTCAGCACCCAAGGGTGCTTGGTGGTGGTCTCATGGGTGGTGTCATGTTGTTCTTGGCACCCATGGGTGCTCTGGGGTGGCCTTCTGGATGGTGTTATGTCCTCTTCTGCACCCATGGGTGCTCCAGGGGTGACATTCTGGGTGGTGGTGTGTCCTCCTTGGCACCCATGGGTGCTCCGTGGTGGTCCCATGGGTGGTGTCACGTTGTTCTCGGCACCCATGGGTGCTTGTGGTGGTCCCATGGGTGGTGTCACGTTGTTCTCAGCACCCATGGGTGCTCTGGGGTGGGTTTGCGGTGGTGTTATGTCCTCTTTGGCACCCATGGGTGCCCCACGGTGCCCTTGTTGGTGGTTTTGATGTCTTCGGCACCCATGGGTGCCTGGTGGTGGTCCCACGGGGGGTGTCATGTTGTTCTCAGCACCCATGGGTGCTCTGGGGTAGGTTTGTGGTGGTGCTATGTCCTCTTTGGCACCCATGGGTGCTCCACGGTAGCCTTGTGGGTGGTGGTGTGTCCTGCTCGGCACCCATGGGTGCTTGGTGGTGTTCTTCTGGGTGGTGTCATGTTGTTCTCAGCACCCATGGGTGCTTGGTGGTGGTCCCATGGGTGGCATCATGTTGTTCTTGGCACCCATGGGTGCTCTGGGGTGGCCTTCTGGATGGTGTTGTGTCCTCCTCGGCACCCATGGGTGCTTGGTGGTGGTCTCATGGGTGCCGTCATCTTGTTCCCAGCACCCATGGGTGCTCAGCGGTGCCTGGAGGCATTTGCCTGAGGCCTTTGTGGTCAATGGGTGCTGCTGGTGGTCAATGGGTGCTCTTCAAGGTCAATGGGTGCTCCCCATGACCAATGGGTGCTGCTGGGTGCTCCAGGTGACCCATGGGTGCTCCCCATGACCAATGGGTGCTGCTGGGTGCTCCTGGTGACCCATGGGTGCTCGCCATGCCCAAGGCCTGACCCCGTTGCCTGTGGGCATCTCCAGGACTTCCACACCCGAAACACCTCGGGGTGCCCCGTAGCACCTTTGGGTGCCCCATAACCACCTCAAGGCGCCCCCTACCACCTTGGGGTGCTGCATAACCACCTTGGGGCGCCCCGTAACACCCCCAAGACACCCCGTAGCACCTCAGGGTGCCCCATAACCACCCCAAGACACCCCATAGCACCTCGGGGTGCCCCATAACCACCTCGGGGTGCCCCGTAACCACCTCAAGGCACCCCATAACACCCCCAAGACACCCCATAACACTCTCAAGTCACCCCCTACCACCTCGGGGTGCCCCATAACCACCTCAAGTCACCCCGTAGCACCTCAGGGCGCCCCGTAACCACCCCGGGGGGCGCCCCCCACCCACCCCCACCCATGCCGTTAGTTGAGGAAGCGCCGGCAGCGCTTGGCGCCGCAGTTGCAGGGCAGCTTGGCGGCCGGCTCCTCGATGGGGAACTTGTAGTCGTAGGTGAGCTCCTCGCCCCGCAGGATGCGGCGCAGGGCGAAGATGACGATGCGCTTGTGGCCCTCCACGTGGATGACGCGCGAGTAGCAGTTGGGCTCGCACGAGTGGTTGATGAAGCGCGCCGCGCTGCCGTGCATGGTGGCGTCCACCACCTCGGCGTCGTCGATGCGGAACATGTAGCAGCCGATGCCCTGTCGGGGGAGGGGCAGGGGGGTGGTTATGGGGTGTTGGGAGGGGTTATGGGGTCAAGACGGCCTTGGGAGATGGAGACGTCGTCATGGGGTCAAGACGTCGTTGGGTGTTGGGGGCATCGTTGGGAGGTGGGGACTTCACAATGGGATGGGGGCATTGTTATGGGGTGTGGGGGCATCATTATGGGGTGTGGGGGGGAGTTGTGGGGTGTAGGGGGGGGTTATGGGGTCAAGACACCCTTGGGAGATGGAGATGTCATCATGGGGTCAAGACGTTGTTGGGTGTTGGGGACGTCGTTGGGAGATGGGGACATTGTCATGGGATGGGGACATCATTATGGGGTGTGGGGGGAAGTTATGGGGTGTGGGGGGGAGTTATGGGGTGTTGGGGGGGAGTTATTGGGTGTTGGGGGGGGTTATGGGGTCAAGACGGCCTTGGGAGTTGGAGACGTCGTTGGGAGATGGAGACATCGCCATTGGGTAGGGACATCGTTGGGGGGTGGGGACGTCATCATGGGATGGGGACATTGTTATGGGGTGTGGGGGGAGTTGTGGGGTGTTGGGGGGGGAGTTACTGGGTGTTGGGGGGGGTTATGGGGTCAAGACGGCCTTGGGAGATGGAGACGTCGTCATGGGGTCAAGACGTCGTTGAGGGTTGGAGATGTCATCAAGGGATGGGGACATCACAATGGGATGGGGGCATGGTTATGGGGTGTGGGGGGGAGTTATGGGGTGTTGGGGGGAGTTATGGGGTCAAGACGGCCTTGGGAAATGGAGATGCCATTGGGAGATGGAGACATCGTCATGGGGTCAAGACGTCGTTGGGAGATGGGGACATCGTCATGGGATGGGGACATCATTTTGGGGTGTGGGGGGGAGTTATGGGGTGTGGGGGGGAGTTATGGGGTGTGGGGGGGGAGTTACTGGGTGTTGGGGGGGGTTATGGGGTCAAGACGCCCTTGGGAGATGGAGACATCGTCATGGGGTCAAGACGTTGTTGGGTGTTGGGGACATCGCCATTGGGTAGGGACGTCGTTGGGGGGTGGGGACGTCGTCAAGGGATGGGGACATCGTTATGGGGTGTGGGGGGGAGTTACGGGGTGTAGGGGGGGGTTATGGGGTCAAGAGGGCATGGGGAGATGGAGACTTCGTCATGGGGTCAAGACGTCGTTGGGTGTTGGGGACATCGTCATGGGATGGGGGCATCATTGTGGGGTGTGGGGGGGAGTTATGGGGTGTGGGGGGCAGTTATGGGGTGTGGGGGGGAGTTATGGGGTGTTGGGGGGCAGTTATGGGGTGTGGGGGGGAGTTGTGGGGTGTTGGGGGGGGTTATGGGGTCAAGACGGCCTTGGGATATGGAGATGTCATCATGGGGTCAAGAGGTCGTTGGGTGTTGGGGACATCGTTGGGAGATGGGGACATTGTCATGGGATGGGGGCATGGTTATGGGGTGTGGGGGAAAGTTATGGGGTGTGGGGGGGAGTTGTGGGGTGTAGGGGGGAGTTATGGGGTCAAGACGCCCTTGGGAGATGGAGACATCGTCATGGGGTCAAGACATCGTTGGGAGATGGGGACATTGTCATGGGATGGGGACATCATTTTGGGGTGGGGGGGGAGTTATGGGGTGTGGGGGGCAGTTATGGGGTGTGGGGGGGAGTTGTGGGGTGTTGGGAGGGGTTATGGGGTGTCGGGGGGGGTTATGGGGTCAAGACACCCTTGGGAGATGGAGACGTCATCATGGGGTCAAGACGTCGTTGGGTGTTGGGGACGTCGTTGGGAGGTGGGGACATTGTCATGGGATGGGGACATCATTTTGGGGTGTGGGGGGGAGTTATGGGGTGTGGGGGGGAGTTATGGGGTGTAGGGGGGAGTTATGGGGTCAAGACGCCCTTGGGAGATGGAGACGTCGTCATGGGGTCAAGACGTCGTTGGGTGTTGGGGACATCGTTGGGAGGTGGGGACTTCACAATGGGATGGGGGCATTGTTATGGGGTGTGGGGGCATCATTATGGGGTGTGGGGGGGAGTTGTGGGGTGTAGGGGGGGGTTATGGGGTCAAGACACCCTTGGGAGATGGAGATGTCATCATGGGGTCAAGACGTTGTTGGGTGTTGGGGACGTCGTTGGGAGATGGGGACATTGTCATGGGATGGGGACATCATTATGGGGTGTGGGGGGAAGTTATGGGGTGTGGGGGGGAGTTATGGGGTGTTGGGGGGGAGTTATTGGGTGTTGGGGGGGGTTATGGGGTCAAGACGGCCTTGGGAGTTGGAGACGTCGTTGGGAGATGGAGACATCGCCATTGGGTAGGGACATCGTTGGGGGGTGGGGACGTCGTTATGGGGTGTGGGGGGGAGTTATGGGGTGTTGGGGGGCAGTTATGGGGTGTGGGGGGGAGTTGTGGGGTGTTGGGGGGGGTTATGGGGTCAAGACGGCCTTGGGAGATGGAGATGCCGTTGGGAGATGGAGACATCGCCATTGGGTAGGGACATCGTTGGGGGGTGGGGACATCGTCAAGGGATGGGGACATCACAATGGGACGGGGGCATGGTTATGGGGTGTGGGGGGGGAGTTATGGGGTGTTGGGGGGGGAGTTATTGGGTGTTGGGGGGGTTATGGGGTCAAGACGCCATTGGGAGTTGGAGACGCCGTTGGGTGGTAGGGACATCGTTGGGAGATGGGGACGTCGTCAAGGGATGGGGACATCGCAATGGGATGGGGGCATGGTTATGGGGTGTGGGGGGAGTTATGGGGTGTGGGGGGGAGTTGTGGGGTGTTGGGGGGAGTTATGGGGTCAAGACGCCCTTGGGAGTTGGAGACATCGTTGGGAGATGGAGACATCGCTATTGGGTAGGGACATCGTTGGGGGGTGGGGACATTGTCATGGGATGGGGACATCGCAATGGGACGGGGGCATGGTTATGGGGTGTGGGGGGGGAGTTGGGGGGTGTTGGGGGGGGTTATGGGGTCAAGACGGCCTTGGGAGATGGAGATGCCGTTGGGAGATGGAGACATCGCCATTGGGTAGGGACATCGTTGGGGGGTAGGGACGTCATTATGGGGTGTGGGGGGGAGTTATGGGGTGTGGGGGGAGATATGGGGTGTTGTGGGGGAGTTATGGGGTGTGGGGGGGGAGTTGTGGGGTGTTGGGGGGGGTTATGGGGTCAAGAGGGCATGGGGAGATGGAGACGTCGTCATGGGATCAAGACGTCGTTGAGGGTTGGAGACATCGCCATTGGGTAGGGACATCGTTGGGAGTTGGGGACGTCATCATGGGATGGGGACATGGTTATGGGGTGTGGGGGGAGTTATGGGGTGTTGGGGGGGGAGTTACTGGGTGTTGGGGGGGTTATGGGGTCAAGAGGGCATGGGGAGATGGAGACTTCGTCATGGGGTCAAGACATTGTTGGGTGTTGGAGACATCGCCATTGGGTAGGGACATCGTTGGGGGGTGGGGACGTCGTTATGGGGTGTGGGGGGAGATATGGGGTGTTGGGGGGCAGTTATGGGGTGTGTGGGGGAGGTTATGGGGTGTTGGGGGGGGTTATGGGGTCAAGAGGGCATGGGGAGATGGAGACGTCGTCATGGGGTCAAGACGTCGTTGGGTGTTGGAGATGTCGTCAAGGGATGGGGGCATCACAATGGGATGGGGGCATGGTTATGGGGTGTGGGGGGCAGTTATGGGGTGTGGGGGGCAGTTATGGGGTGTGGGGGGCAGTTGTGGGGTGTAGGGGGGGGTTATGGGGTCAAGACACCCTTGGGAGATGGGGACGTCATCATGGGGACATGGGGACATGTCCAAGGGGTGGGGCCATCATTTTCTCCAAGGTGTCCCCCAGGTGCCCCCATGTGTCCCAAAGTGTTCCCAAAATGTCCCCAAGTGTCCCCAAAATGCCCCCAGGATGTCCCCAAGTGCCCCAAGTGTCCCTAAGGTGTCCCCAAATGCCCCCGAGATGTCCCCAAGGTGCCCCAAGTGTCCCCAAATGTTCCCAAATGCCCCTGAAGTGCCCCCAGGATGTCCCCAAATGCCCCTGAGGTGCCCCCAGGTGTCCCCAAGGTGTCCCCAAGTTCCCCAAGTGTCCCCAAGGTGTCCCCAAGTGCCCCCGAGATGTCCCCAAGGTGTCCCCAAGTGTCCCCAAATGTTCCCAAATGCCACCAAGGTGTCCCCAGGGTGTCCCCAAGGTGTCCCCAAGATATCCCCTAGTGCCCCAAGGTGCCCCCAAGATGTCCCCAAGGTGCCCCAAGTGTCCCCAAATGTTCCCAAAAGCCCCTGAAGTGCCCCCAGGATGTCCCCAAATGCCTCCAAGGTGTCCCCAAGTGCCCCAAGTGTCCCTAAGGTGTCCCCAAATGCCCCCAAGATGTCCCCAAGGTGCCCCAAGTGTCCCCAAATGTTCCCAAAAGCCCCTGAAGTGCCCCCAGGATGTCCCCAAATGCCCCCAAGGTGTCCCCAAGTGTCCCAAGATGCCCCCAGGGTGTCCCCAAGGTGTCCCCAAGATGTCCCCAAGTGCCCCAAGGTGCCCCCAAGATGTCCCCAAGTTCCCCAAGTGTCCCCCAGGTGTCCCCATATGTCCCCAAGGTGTCCCCAAGTGTCCCCAAATGTTCCCAAATGACATCAAGATGTTCCCATGTGTCCCCAAGTGTCCCCAAGTGTCCCCAAATGCCCCTGAGATGTCCCCAAGTGCCCCCAAAATATCCCAAAATGCCCCTGAGGTGCCCCCAAATGCCCCCAGGATGTCCCCAAGTGCCCCCAGGGTGCCCCAAGGTGCCCCCAAATGCCCCTGAGGTGCCCCCAGGATGTCCCCAAGTTCCCCAAGTGTCCCCAAGGTGTCCCCAAGTGCCCCCGAGATGTCCCCAAGTGTCCCCAAATGTTCCCAAATGCCACCAAGGTGTCCCCAAGATGCCCCCAAGGTGTCCCTACGATGTCCCCAAGTGCCCCAAGTGTCCCCAAGATGTCCCCAAGGTGTCCCCAAGTGTCCCCATATGTCCCCAAATGCCCCCAAGGTGCCCCCAGGATGTCCCCAAGTTCCCCAGGATGCCCCCAAGGTGCCTCCAAATGCCCCCGAGGTGCCCCCAAATGCCCCCGAGGTGCCCCCATGATGCCCCCCAGGTGCCCCCTGGGTGTCCCCAAGGCGCCCCCACCTTGCTGTCGTAGAACTTCTCGCGCTTGTCGGTGAGCACGGAGCGCACGACGATGCCCGAGTACTCGATCACCATCTCGCCCGCGTCGATGTTGCGCTTGCAGAACAGCCCCCGCCCGTGGATGGCCGACCTGGGGACACGGGGACAACAGGGGGGGGGGGACACGGGGCGGGGGGGGGACACACGGCTGTCACCACGGAACGGGACCCTTACCCAGTGAGACACAGCACGGGAACGGGCGCGCGGGGATGGGGAGGGGCCGGGGGGGGTTGGGGTGGGGACACGGTGACACGGGGACACGGTGACAAAGGTACACGGTGACACGGTGACACAGTGACAGAGTGACATAGTGAGATGGTGACACGGTGACACAGTGACATAGGTGCATGGTGACATGGTGACACGGTGACACGGTGACAGAGTGACATGGTGACATGGTGACAAAGGTACATGGTGACACGGTGACATGGTGACACAGTGACATAGTGACACGGTGACAAGGTGACGTGGTGACAGGGTGAGGGGGTGACAAGGTGACAAGTGACACAGTGACAAAACGACACAGTGACGTGGTGACATGGTGACGGGGTGACAGGGTGATGTGGTGACACGGTGACACAGTGACATGGTGACACAGTGACACAGTGACACAGTGACATGGTGACAGAGTGATGTGGTGACATGGTGACATAGGTACATGGTGACACGGTGACAGTGACACTGACATAGTGACACGGTGACAAAATGATACAGGGACGTGGTGACACGGTGACATAGTGACACGGTGACAGAGTGACGCAGTGACATAGTGACACCGTGACAAGGTGACGTGGTGACAGGGTGAGGGGGTGACAAGGTGACATGGTGACAAGTGACACGGTGACAAAATGACACAGGGACGTGGTGACATGGTGATGGGGTGACAGGGTGATGTGGTGACAAAGTGACAGGGTGACAAAGTGACAGGGTGAGATAGTGACGTGGTGACACTGACGTGGGGATGTGGGGATGTGGTGACAGTGACATGGTGACACGGTGACAGGGTGACGGGGTGACAAAGTGACATGGTGACAAGGTGAAAAGGTGAGATGGTGACACAGTGACATGGTGACAAGGTGATGGGGTGACAAATTGACACAGTGACAGGGCGACATGGTGATAGGGTGATGAGGTGACACAGTGACAGGGTGACAGTGACAGGGTAAGAAGGTGACACGGTGACAGGGTAACAGGGTGACAGTGACAGGGTGACAAGGTGACAAGGTGACACAGTGACAGGGTGACGGGGTGACAAGGTGACAAACTGACACGGTGACGGTGACAAAGTCACAGGGTGACGGGGTGAGAAGGTGATAGGGTGACAAATTGACATGGTGACGGAGTGACATAGTGACAGGGTGACAAGGTGACAGGGTGATGGGGTGACAAATTGACTTGGTGATGGGGTGACATGGTGATAGGGTGATGAGGTGACACAGTGACAGGGTGACAGGGTGACATAGTGACAGGGTGACAGGCCGACGGAATGACAGGATGACGGGGTGACAGGATGACACGGTGACATGGTGACAGGGTGACAAAGTGATATGGTGACAAGGTGAGAAGGTAACACAGTGACAGGGTGACACGGTGATGGGGTGACATGGTGACAGGGTGACACAGTGACAGGGTGATGAGGTGACAAGGTGATGAGGTGACACGGTGACAAATTGACATGGTGACAAGGTGACATGGTTACAAGGTGACAGGCTGACAAGGTGACAGGGTGACAGGGTGACAAGGTGACAAGGTGACGGGGTGACAGGGTGACAAGGTGACGGGGTGACAAGATGGTGACAGGGTGACAAGGTGACAGGGTGATAGGGTGACAAGGTGACGGGGTGACGCGGTGCCACTCACCGGTAGACGCCCACGGCCTCCTTGGACGTCCTCTTGAGGTGCCGGAAGCGCATGGCCATGGGCAGCTCCAGGCTGGTGGCACGGCTGGGGGGCGGTCAGGGCAACGCCCCTCCCCCCCCGGCACCCATGGGTGGGGGGCACCCAAGGGTGGGGGCACCCAAGGGTGGGGGCGTCCAGGGGTGGGGGCACCCAGGGGTGGGGGGAGCCCAGACCCAGGGGAAGAGCCAAATTTTGGGGCAGAACCCAGGTGTTTGGGGGACGTGAAGGTGTTTGGGGGAGCACCCATGGGTGGGGGGCACCCAAGGGTGGGGGCGTCCAGGGGTGGGGGCGTCCCGGGGGGGGGGGAGCCCAGGGGTGGAGGAGGCCCAGAGGCCCATGGGAAGGCTCAAATTTTGGGGCAGAAAGCAGGTGTTTAGGGGATCCACAAGGATTTGGGGGAGTACCCATGGGTGGGGGGCACCCAAGGGTGGGGGCGTCCAGGGGTGGGGGGAGCCCAGGGGTGGAGGCACACAGATACCCAGGAGAAGACCCAATTTTGGGGGCAGAACCCAAGCTTTGAGAAATAACACATATTTTGGGGGCAAACCCAATGTTTTCGGGGAGCACCCATGGGTGGGGGGCACCCATAGGTGGGGGCACCCATGGGTGGGGGTGCCCAAATACTTGTGTGCACCTAAACATTCAGAAAAAGACCCAAATTTGGGGGCAGAACCCAAATTTGGAGAGGCAGAACCCGTTTTTTTGGGGCGGGACCCAGGTGTTTAGGAGAGCACCTATGGGTGGGGGAGCACCCATGGGTGGGGGGCACCCAAATATTCAGTAAAACCCCAAGTTTTGGGGCAGAACTCAAATTTGGAGAGGAAGAGCCCGTTTTTGGGGCAGGACGCAGACATTTAGGGGAGCTCCCATAAGTGAGGGCACCCATGGGTGGGGGGCACCTATGGGTGGGGGCACCCATGGGTGGGGAGCACCCAAATATTCAGAAAAACCCCAAGTTTTGGGGTAGGACCCAAATTTGGAGAGGAAGAGCCCATTTTTGGGGGAAGGACCCAGGTGTTTGGGGGAGCACCCTTGGGATGGGAGCACCCATGGTTGGGGGGCACCTATGGGTGGGGGCACCCATGGGTGGGGGGCACCCAAATATTCAGTAAAACCCAAAGTTTTGGGGCAGAACCCAAATTTGGAGAGGAAGAGCCCATTTTTGGGGGAAGGACCCAGGTGTTTGGGGGAGCACCCTTGGGATGGGAGCACCCATGGGTGGGGGGCACCTATGGGTGGGGGCACCCATGGGTGGGGGGCACCCAAATATTCAGTAAAACCCCAAGTTTTGGGGCAGAACCCAAATTTGGAGAGGAAGAGCCCATTTTTGGGGGAAGGACCAAGGTTTTTAGGGGAGCACCCGTGGGTGGGGGAGCACCCATGGGTGGGGGGGCACCCATGGGTGGGGGGGGGGGGGCGCTCACCGGGTGGGCTTCAGCTGCACCTCGTCCTCCTCGTCGTCGCGGGGCCGCCCCTCGGGCAGGGTGCGGTGCTGGGACGCCAGGAAGCTGAACATGTCGAAGGTGCACTTCCTGGGGGGGGGGGCAGGGTCAGTGGGGCACCCATGGGTGCTCCGGGGAGGGTCCCAGACACCCAGGGGTGCCTCAGGGACCTTTACAGACTCCCTCAAGCATCACAAGGGGGTGACGCAGCCCCCTCTAAGCACCCATAGGTGCCCTGAGGGGCATCCCTGGCACCCATGGGTGCTCCAGGGAGGGTCCCAGCACCCATGGGTGCCCCATAGGGATTCAAAACCACCCCAATGATACTCCCCAGCACCCATGGGTGCCCCAGGGACCTTCTCGGACTCCCTCAAGCACCCCAAGGGGGGTGACGCAGCCCCCTCTAAGCACCCATGGGTGCCCTGAGGGGCATCCTTGGCACCCATGGGTGCTCCAGGGAGGGTCCCAGCACCCATGGGTGCCCCACAGGGGTTCAGAACCACCCCAGTGACGCCCCCCAGCACCCACGGGTGTCCCGGGGAGGGTCCCAGGCACCCAAAGGTGCCACGTGGAGGTTCAGAACCAACTTGGGGAAGCCCCTCAGCACCCATGGGTGCCCCCCCACTCCCATTTGAACCCCCCCAGCCCCCTTTAACCCCTCCAAACGCCCTTTAACCCCCCCCAACCCCCCTTTAACCCTCCCTACCCCCCTTTAACCCCCCCCAACCCCCCTTTAACCTCCTCCAACCCCCCCCCAACCCCCCCCTTTACCCCCCCCAGCACCCATGGGTGCCCCCCCACCTCCCATTTAACCCCCCCCACCCCCCCTTTAACCCCCGTGAACCCCCCTTTCACCCCCCCACCCCCACTTTAACCCCCTCCAACCCCCCTCTAACCCCCTCCAACCCCCTCCAACCCCCCCTTTACCGCCCCCCAGCACCCATGGGTGCCCCCCCCCCACCGTGCCACCCACCTGACGTAGAGCTCGGCGCGGGCGCACCCCGAGGGGTTCCGGGGGGGGGCGGGCAGGGGCTGCCCCCGGGGGTGGTAGCGGAAGCGATAGGAGGGGCAGGCGCCCGCCCCCGGCAGCTGCTCCACCAGGAACAGCACCGCGTCGTGGTGCATGCCCAGCAGCCGCAGCCCGCTCATCCCTGGGGGGGGCATATTTTATTTTGGGGGGGCATATTTAATTTTGGGGGGGGCATATTTAATTTTGGGGGGGGGCATATTTAATTTTGGGGGGGTATTTGGGGGTTTTGGGGAAGTTACACGGTGATTTTGGGGCTCAGATTTGATTTTTAGGGGGTATTCTGGAGGATAATTTTAATTTGGGGGGGCAATATTTATTCTTGGGGGGTCATTTTATTATTTGGGGGGGTTACTTTTCATTTTGGGGGGGTATTGGGGGATTTTGGGGAAGTTACGCAGTGATTTTGGGGCCCAGATTTGATTTTGGGGGGCATTTTAGAGGGAAATTTTAATTTGGGGGGCAATTTTATATTTTGGGGGGGCTTTTTTATATTTTGGGGGGGCTTTTTTATTTTTTGGGGGGGTCAATTTTACTTTGGGGGGGTGTTTGGGGGGATTTGGGGGACTTACAAGGTGATTTTGGGGCTCAGAATTGATTTTTGTGGGGGCATTTTGGAGGGTAATTTTAATTTGGGGGCTCTTTTTCATTTGGGGGGGTCGTTTTATTATTTGGGGGGGCTTTTTATTCTTTGGGGGGGTCACTTTTATGTTGGGGGGGCGTTTTGGGGGCTACAGGGGGATTTGGGGGAGTTACACAGTGATTTGGGGGCTCAGATTTGATTTTTGGGAGTCATTTTGGAGAGTCATTTTAATTTGGGGGGGGCATTTTATTTATTGGGG
>NW_028136927.1:0-19720 GCF_965140915.1 Aythya marila | reverse complement strand
GGGGGGGTTGGGGGACATTTGGGGACATTTGGGGGGGTTGGGGACATTGGGGGGGGTCGGGGACATTGGGGGCGGGGGCATTGGGAGAAATTGGGGGGGTTGGGGGCAAATTGGGGGGGGGTCGGGGGGCAAATGGGGGGGTTGGGGACACCAAGGGGGGGGTTTGGGGACATTTGGGGGGGGTCGGGGACATTGGGGGGGGGTCGCTGACCTTGGGGGAGGGTCAGTGACCTTGGGGGGGGGGGTCAATGACCCCGGGGGGGGGGTCAGTGACCCCGGGGGGGGGGTCAATGACCCCTGGGGGGGGGTCGGTGACCTTAGGGGGGGGTCGGTGACCTTGGGGGGGGGTTCAATGACCCTGGGGGGGGGTCGGTGACCTTGGGGGGGGGGTCGGTGACCTTAGGGGGGGGGTCGGTGACCCCGGGGGGGGGGTCGGTGACCTTAGGGGGGGGTCAATGACCTTGGGGGGGGGTCGTTGACCTTGGGGGGGGGGTCAATGACCCCGGGGGGGGGTCGTTGACCCCGGGGGGGGTCGGTGACCTTGGGGGGGGTCAATGACCCCGGGGGGGGGGGGTCGGTGACCTTGGGGGGGGGGGTCAATGACCCCGGGGGGGGTCAGTGACCTTGGGGGGGGGTCAATGACCCCGGGGGGGTTCGGTGACCTTGGGGGGGGGTCGGTGACCTTAGGGGGGGGTCGTTGACCCCGGGGGGGGGGGGGGGTCTCGTGCCCCCCACCTCCTCGAGGCGCCGTCTCTCGTCGCGCTGCTGCTGGAGGCGGAGCTGGCGCTGGAGGAGGAGCTGCTGGAGCTGGGCGGGGCCGGGGGGCGGGGCCGGGGGCGGGGCCACGCCCGGGGGGCGGGACTTGTCCTCCTGCTGCAGCCGCAGGAACTCCCGGCGCAGCGTCGAGTCGGGCGTGGCCAGCAGGGAGCTGGAAAAGGGGCGGGGCCAAAGGGGGGAAAGGGGCGGGGCTTAGCGAGGAGGACACGCCCCCCCCCTCAGGTCGAGGGCCCGCCCCCAAGGCAGCAGCCCCGCCCACACGTGCTCAGAACCCGCCCCAAGTGAAACCACGCCCCCGAGGCGTAAGCCCCGCCCACTAGGAAGCCCCGCCCCCACACGCTCAGGCCACGCCCCCAAGGCAAGAGCCCCGCCCCCATGCACTCAGACCCCACCCCCAAGGTAGAAGCCCAGCCCCCAAGGCAGAAGCCCCTCCCCCTATGCTCAGGCCACTCCCCCAAGGCACAAGCCCCGCCCCCACATGCTCAGACCCCGCCCACAAGCCCCGCCCCCGTGGCTCAGGCCACGCCCATCAGGCCACGCCCCTTTCCCATAGCCCTACCCAAACCCCACTCCAGCATCCTCAAGCCCCTCCCCTTCCCTATAGCCCCGCCCTCAACACCCCAAGCCCCTCCCCTTCCCCAAGCCCCGCCCCCAACACACTAAGCCCCTCCCCTTCCATTAACCCCGCCCCCAACCCAAGCCCCGCCCCTTTCCCTAGCCCCCTCCCCTTCCCCATACCCCTCCCCTTCTCAGACCACACCCCTTTAAACCACGCCCCTTTAGACCACGCCCCCTTAGACCACTCCCCCTTGGACCACACCCCTTTAGACCATGCCCCCTTAGACCATGCCCATTTAGACCACACCCCTTTTGACCACTCCCTCTTAGACCACGCCCCCTTAGACCACTCCCGCTTAGACCACGCCCCCTTGGACCACACCCATTTAGATCACGCCCCCTTAGACCACACCTCGTTTAGACCACGCCCCCTTAGACCACACCCATTTGGACCACGCCCCTTAGACCACACCCCTTTAGACCACACCCATTCAGACCACACCCCCTTAGACCACACCCATTCAGACCACGCCCCTTTAAGCCACGCCCCCCCAGGCCACGCCCCCTTTAGGCCACGCCCACCTGTGCTCCCCCTCCTCCCCGCCGCCGCCCTCCTCCTCCTCGCTGCCGCTGTACTCGTACTCGGTCTCATCTGGGGGGGGGGGGGGCACCCCATAAGTGACCCCCCCCCCAAAAAAATGACCCCCCCCACCCCAGGGGACCCCCCCCAAAAAATTTACCCCCCCCCCAAAAAAATTAACCCCTTCCTGGCCATGACCAAGTGCAGTCCATGAGGTCACGGGGACCGGACTCAGCACCCCATAAGTGACCCCCCCCGGGACCCCCCCCAAAATTTAACCCCCCCAGGGACCCCCCCCTCAAATTTAAACCCCCAGGGGACCCTCCCCCCATAAAATTAACCCCTTCCTGCCCATCACCATCATCACTCAATGCAGTCACAGACCTGCACCCACACTTGGGGAATGGGCTCAGAACCCCCCCAAGACCCCCCCCCAAAAAAATAACCCCCCAGGGACCCCCCCCATCAAATTTACCCACCCCAGGGGACCCCCCCATAAAATTAACCCCTTCCTGCCCATCACCATGTGCAGTCCATGTGCTCGTGGAGCTGCACCCACACTCGGGGACCAGGCTCAGCACCCCCCTGGGACCCCCCCCCAAAAAAATAACCCCCCCAGGGGACCCCCCCATAAAATTTAACCCCCCCAGGGGACTCCCCCCATAAAATTAACCCCTTCCTGCCCATCACCATCATCACTCAATGCAGTCACAGAGCTGCACCCACACTCGGGGACCAAACTCAGCACCCCATAAGTGACCCCCCCGGGACCCCCCCCCAAAAAATTAACCCCCCCGGGGACCCCCCCATAAAATTAACCCCTTCCTGACCTCCACATCACTTCTGGACCATCACCATCATCACTCAATGCAATCACGGAGCTGCACCCACACTTGGGGACCCAACTCACCACCCCATAACCGACCCCCCCGGGACCCCCCCACCCCAAATAACGCCCCCCCCCCACCCCCAAACCTCGCTCCCCCCGCCGCCGTCGGGATCGGTCGATGTGGTCGCGGAGCTGGACCCGGGCCTGGCGCTCGGGGGGCTGCTCGCGGATGAAGGGGGCTCGCAGGAGCTGCTCGGTGCCGGGGCGCTGGGCGGACGCCTTGGTCAGGCAGCGCTCCACGAAGTCCACGAAGGGTTTGGACCTGGGGGGGGGGCACATTTTTTATTTTTTTGGGGTGGGGGCACCATGGGACACCCCCCCCGGAGTCCTGCTGCGAAAGCCGGGGGGGCTGCGTGGACCCCAGTGGCACCCAGACCCTATATGGTGCCCCCAAAAGCCCATATATCCCCCCCAGATCCCATATATCGCCCCCCCAGACCCCATATATTGCCCCCCCAGATCCCAAATGTTGCCCCCCCAGACCATAAATGTGCCCCCCCAAAAAATTTGCCCCCCCCGACCCCACTAATTATCCCCAAAACCCCACATTACGCCCCCAAACCCCACTCGTTCCCCCCCAAGACCCCATATATCCCACCCCAGACCCCATATATTGCCCCCCCAGATCCCAAATATTGTCCCCCTAGACCCTAAATGTGCCCCCCCAAAAAATTTTCCCCCCCCGACCCCACTAATTACCCCCAAAACCCCACATTACGCCCCAAAACCCCACTCATTCCCCACTCAGACCCCATATATCCCACCCCAGACCCCAATCATTGCCCCCCCAGACCCTAAATGTTGCCCCCCCAGACCATAAATGTGCCCCCCCCAATAATTTGCCCCCCCCAGACCCCACTCATTACCCCCAAAACCCCACATTATGCCCCAAAACCCCACTCGTTCCCCCCCCAGACCCCATATATCCCACCCCAGACCCCATATATCGCCCCCCCAGACCCCATATATTGCCCCCCCAGACCATAAATGTTGCCTCCCCAATAATTTGCCCCCCCACCCCATAATTTGCCCCCCCCAGACCCCACTCATTGCCCCCAAAACCCCACATTATGCCCCAAAACCCCACTCATTCCCCCCTCAGACCCCACATATTGCCCCCCCAGACCCCAATCATTGCCCCCCCAGACCCTAAATGTGCCCCCCCCAATAATTTGCCCCCCCACGACCCCAAATATTGCCCCCCCACTCCAAATACCACCCCAAAACCCCCCCGCTATGCCCCCAAAACCCCACATTCCCCCCTTTTACCCCAAACATCACCCCTCCAGACCCCAAATATCACCCCCCCAGGCCCCAAATATCACCCCCCAGACCCTAAATCTTGACCCCCACCCCAAATCCCCCCCCAGACCCCAAATGTTGCCCCCCCACCCCAAATACCACCCCAAACCCCCCCCGTTATGTCCCCAAAACCCCACTTTACCCCAAACATCACCCCCCCAGACCCCAAATATCCCCTCCCAGACCCCAAATATCCCCCCCCAGACCCCAAAATCCCCCCCCCCCAAAAAAAAATACCGCCCCCCCCTTACCATTTTTTCGACTTGAGCCTCGGGGGGGGGTTGCGGGGGATGAGGAACAGCGCCCGCATGGGGTGCATGTCGCAGAGGGCTGGGGGGGGGGACACCAAAAACCCCTTAACCGGGGGGGTCCCCACCACCCTATAACCCCCCCCCAGTATTTAAATCACCCCCCCTTTAATAATTAACCCCCCCTTTTAATTAAACCCCCCCCCCAATACTTACGGGGCGCCCCCTCGGCCATCTCGATGGCGGTGATGCCCAGGGACCAGATGTCGCTCTGCCAAAATAAAGCGGGGGGGCGGCGTTAAAATAAAGCTTTTTCGACCCAATTTTTTTTCGGGGGGGGCATCAGCCGGACCCCCCCTTGCCCCTAAAAGGGTACCCGGTAATCGTAGGTGGCTTCGGGGTTCTCGTCGCAGGCGATCACCTCGGGGGCCATCCAGTACGGGGTGCCGATGAAGGTGTTGCGGCGCCCCACCGTGCGGTCCAGCTGGGCGCTCACCCCAAAATCCACTACGGGGGGGGTCACTGGGAGCACTGGGAGAACTGGGAGCATTGGGGTGTTTTGGGTATTTATTTTGGGGTGGGGGACACGTACCCAGCTTGACGTCGGCGTTCTCCGTCAGCAGCACGTTCTGCCCCTTGATGTCGCGGTGGATCACTCGGTGGGCGTGCAGGTGGGCCAAACCCTATAAAAAATTAAAAAAGGGGGGTTTTAAGGGAAATTTTGGGATGGGGGGGGGGTTATTTAAGCCTGGGGGGGCCACATACCCGAAGGATTTCCCGGCAGACGTAGGCGATGCAATCCTCCTTCAGCGCGTTGCCCTTGGTGTTCTTCACCAGGTCGGTGACGGAGCCGGCGCCGCAAAACTCCATCACCAGCTTAAAAAAAAAGGGGGGGGGTCAGCACCTTTTTTTGGGGGGGTCCCGAATTGAAGGACCCCCCCCAAATTAAAATAGGGGCTCACCCAAAGCTGGTCGTCGCTCCCGGGGGGGCTCTTCTTGACGAAGGCGCCGTAGTAAGTGGCGATGTTGCGGTGGTGGGAGAATTTCTTCAGCATGTTGATCTCCTGCTTGATCTCCTCTTCCTCGTCCTGGGGGGGGACACACCCAATTTTGGGTTTTTAGGACCCAAAATGAGGCCTCCCGCACGCCAGATGGGGGTTTCTGCACCTCAAACCAGGCCTCCCGCACCCAAAACTGCGCTTTCTGCACCCAAAATGGGCTTTCTGCACCCAAAACTGGGCCTTCTGCACCCAAATTTGGGCTTTCTGCACCCAAAACTGGGCCTTCCGTACCCAAAATTGGACTTTCTGCACCCAAAATGAGGCCTCCCGCACCCCAGCTGGGGGTTTCCGCACCTAAAACCAGGCCTCCCGCACCCAAAACTGCACTTTCTGCACCCAAAATGGGGCTCCAGCACCCAAAATTGGGCTTTCTGCGCCCATAACGGGGCTCCAGAACCCCAAAGCAGGCTTTTTGCACCCAAAACTGGGCCTTCCGTACCCAAAATTGGGCTTTCTGCACCCAAAATGAGGCCTCCCGCACCCCAACGAGAGGTTTCCACACCCAAAATGGGGCCTCCTGCACCCAAAATGGGGCCTCCTGCAACCAAACTGGGGCTTTCTCACCCAAAATGGGGCTCCAGAACCCCAAAGCAGGCTTTTTGCACCCAAAACTGGGCCTTCTGCACCGAAAATTGAGCCTTTTACACCCAAAATGAGGCTGCCTGGACCCGATTTGGGGCTTTCTGAACCCGAAATGGGGCTTCCTGCACCCAAAATGGGGCTACTGGGCCCAAACTGGGGCTTTCTGGACCCAAAATGAGGCCTCCCGCACCCCAGCTGGGGGTTTCCGCACCTAAAACCAGGCCTCCCGCACCCAAAACTGCACTTTCTGCACCCAAAATGGGGCTCCAGCACCCCAAACTGCGCTTTTTGCACCCAAAACTAGGCCTGCTGTACCCAAAATTGGGCTTTCTGCACCCAAAATGGGGTTCCTGGACCCAAATTGGGGCTTTCTGCACCCAAAATGGGCCTCATGCACCCCAAAACCGTCTTTTTGCACCCAAAGCCAGGCCTCCTGCACACATATTTGGGCTTTCTGAACCCAAAATTGGGGTCCTGCACCCAAAACTGGGCTTTTTGCACCCAGAACTGGGCCTTCTGCACCCAAAATTTGGCTTCCTGCGCCCAAAATGGGCCCTTCTGGACTCAAATTTGGGCTTTCTGGACCCAAAACAGGGCCAAGGAGATAATTAACCCCCCTAACCCTAATTAATTAACCCCCCGACCCTAATTAACCCTAATTAACCCCCCCGGCCCCAATTAACCCCCCTGACCCTAATTAATTAACCCCCCGACCCTAATTAACCCTAATTAACTCCCCCCGACCCAAACTAACCCCCTTGACCCTAATTAACCCTAATTAACCTCCCCGACCCTAATTAATTAACCCCCGACCCTAATTAACCCTAATTAACCCCCCCAACCCTAATAAGTTAATTCCCCTGACCTTAATTAACCCTAATGAACGCTAATTAACGCTAATTAACACTAATTAACCCCCCCCCGTCTCACCTCGGTGACGTCCATGACCTTGATGGCCGCCAACTGCCCCGTCTTCACGTGGCGCCCCTGGGGGGGGCAAAATTTGGGATTTGGGGGGCAAATTTGGGATTAGGGGGGGCAAATTTGGGATTTGGGGGGGAAAATTGGGATTGGGGGGGCAAAATTTGGGATTGGGGGAATATTTGGGATTGGGTGGGGCAAATTTGGGATTTTGGGGGGGAAATTTGGGATTAGGGGGAGAATTTGGGGGCAAATTTGGGATTTTTTGGGGGAAATTTGGGATTTGGGGGGGCAAAATTTGGGATTGGGGGAAAATTTGGGATTGGGGGGGCAAATTTGGGATTGTGGGAATATTTGGGATTGGGGGAGGGCAAATTTGGGATTTAGGGGGGTAAATTTGGGATTTGGGGGGGGCAAATTTGGGATTTGGGGGGGAATTTGGGATTTGGGGGGGAATTTGGGGGCAAATTTGGGATTTTTTGGGGCAAATTTGGGATTTGGGGGGGAATTTGGGATTTAGGGGGGGAAATTTGGGATTGGGGGGAAATTTGGGATTGGGGGGGCAAATATGGGATTTTTGGGGGCAAATTTGGGATTGGGGGAGATTTTGGGATTGGGGGAGGGAATTTTAGGATGGGGGGGGTCAGGATGGTGCCCTCCCCCCACCAGGACCCCCCGCCCTTAATTTTGGGCCCCCCCCTCACCTTGTAGACCTGCCCGTAGGTCCCGTTGCCGACCACCTCCACCAGCTCGAAGATGCCCGCGGGGTCCTGGGGGGGGGCAAAATTTGGGATTAAGGGAGGGATTTTGGGATTGGGGGGGGGGATTTTGGGATTGGGGGGGCAAATTTGGGATTTGGGGGGGGGATTTTGGGATTAGGGGGGAGAAATTTGGAATTTTGGGGGGCAAATACGGGATTGGGGGGGGCAAATTTGGGGATTAGGGGGGGCAAATTTGGGATTAGGGGGGGATTTTGGGATTGGGGGGGCAAATTTGGGATTTGGGGGAGGCAAATTTGGGATTTGGGGGGGAAATTTGGGATTAGGGGGGGCAAATTTGGGATTGGGGGCGGAAATAGGGGAATTGGGGGGTGAAATTTGGGATTTTTGGGGGGAAATTTGGGGTTGGGGGGGCAAATTTGGGATTGGGGGGGGAAATTTGGGATTTGGGAGGGGAATTTTGGGATTTCGGGGGGTGATTTTGGGATTAGGGGGGAGAAATTTGGAATTTGGGGGGGCAAATTTGGGATTTGGGGGGGAAATTTGGGATTGGGGGGGCATATTTGGGATTAGGGGGGGCAAATTTGGGATTGGGGAGGCAAATTTGGGATTAGGGGGGGAAATTTGGGATTGGGGAGGGAATTTTAGGATTAAAATTAGTTAAAGAACCCCCCCCCCCCCGTGTATAAATAGCCCCGTTTTGGGGTCACCGCGTCCCCCCCCGGGAGCCGCGGCGGAACCAGAGCACGGCCCCTGGGACCGAAAAGCCCAAAATTGGGCTTTTTGGACCCAAAATGAGGCCTCCCGCACCCCAGCTGGGGGATTCTGCACCTAAAACCAGGCCTCCCGCACCCAAAACTGCGCTTTCTGGACCCAAAATGGGGCTCCAGCACCCCAAACTGGGCTTTTTGCACCCAAAACTGGGCCTTCTGTACCCAAAATTGGGATTTCTGCACCCACAAGGAGGCTGCCTGGACCCGATTTGGGGCTTTCCGCACCCAAAATGGGGCCTCATGCACCAAAAATGGGGATCCTCGACCCAAACTGGGGCTTTCTGCACCCAAAATGGGCCTCATGCACCCCCAAAACTGGGCTTTCTGCACCCAAAACCAGGATTCCTGAACCCAAAAATGGGCTTTTTGCACCCAAAACCAGGCCTCCCTTACCCAAAACTGGGCTTTTTGCACCCAAAACCGGGCCTCCTGCACCCAAATTTGGGTTTTCTGCACCCAAAATTGGGGTCCTGCACCCAAAACTGGGCTTTTTGCACCCAAAATGGGCCTCGTGCACCCAAAATTTGGCTTCCTGCACCCAAAATGGGCCCTTCTGGACCCAAATTTGGGCTTTCTGGACCCAAAACAGGGCCAAGGAGCACTGGGAGTTACTCATGGCTGTACTGGGGGGACTGGGAGATACTGGGAGATCCTGGGGGCTGTACCGGGACTGTACTGGGGGATACTGGGAGATAACGGGGCCATACTGGGATGTACTGGGGGATCCTGGGGGCTATACTGGGAGATCCTGAGGGGGCACTGGGGAATAACGGGGCCGTACTGGGGGATACTGGGAGGTACTGGGAGATCCCGGGGGCCATGCTGGGGGGTACTGGGAGATACTGGGGGATCCCGGGGGCCATACTGGGGCATACTGGGGGATACTGGGAGATCCTGGAGACCATACTGGGGCATACTGGGGGATACTGGGAGATCTCAGGGGTCATGCTGGGGGATACTGGGAGATCCCAGGGGTCATGCTGGGGCATACTGGGGCATACTGGGGCCATACTGGGGATACTGGGGGATACTGGGGGATCCCAGGGACCATACTGGGGGATACTGGGATATACTGGGAGATCCTGGGGACCATACTGGGGCATACTGGGATATACTGGGACATCCCAGGGAGCATGCTGGGGGATACTGGGAGATACTGGGGGGCACTGGGAGATAACGGGGCCATACTGGGGAGCATGGGGAGATACTGGGGACCATACTGGGGGATACTGGGAGATCCCGGGGTCCATACTGGGGGATACTGGGGCATCCCGGGGGCCATACTGGGGCATACTGGGGCATACTGGGGAATACTGGGAGATCCCAGGGGCCATGCTGGTCCATACTGGTCCATACTGGGACATACTGGGATATACTGGGCGATCCCGGGGGCCATGCTGGGGCATACTGGGGGATACTGGGAGATCCTGGGGGCCATACTGGGACATACTGGGGGATACCGGGGACCATGCTGGGGCATACTGGGGGATACTGGGAGATCCTGGGGACCATACTGGGGCATACTGGGCCATACTGGGGGATACTGGGATACCCCTGGGGCCATACTGGTCCATACTGGTCCATACTGGGGCATACTGGGGCATACTGGGAGATCCTGGGGGCCATACTGGGGGATCCCGGGGTCCATACTGGGACATACTGGGGGATACCGGGGACCATGCTGGGGCATACTGGGGGATACTGGGAGATCCTGGGGACCATACTGGGGCATACTGGGCCATACTGGGGGATACTGGGATACCCCTGGGGCCATACTGGTCCATACTGGTCCATACTGGGGCATACTGGGGCATACTGGGAGATCCTGGGGGCCATACTGGGGGATCCCGGGGTCCATACTGGGATATACTGGGAGACCCCTGGGGCCATACTGGGGCATACTGGGGCATACTGGTCCATACTGGTCCATACTGGTCCATCCCGGTTCCCCCCCCCCCCCTCCCCCGCCCCCCCCCGCTCACCCTCAGCGCTCCGAGGTCGACGTCATCGAGGCCGCGGGGGGGGGGCGGGGGCGGGGGGGGGCGTGGCTCCGCCATGGCGGGGGGGGGGGGGGGGGGGCACCGGGAAGCGGCACCGGGGCGGCCGCGGCTGCGGCTCGGATGGGCAGCGCCGGCCCCGCCCCCCGCGCACTGCGCATGCGCGGGGGGAGCAAGGGGCGGGGCCGAGTGGGGAGTGTGGGTGGGGTTTGGGGGGTTGTGGGAGGGGTTTGGGGGGTGTGGGTGGGGTTTGGGGGGTGTGGGCGGGGCTTAGGGTGCGTGAGAGGGGGGTGAGGGTGAACGGGGGTGGCTCAGGGAGAATGGGCGGGGCTTGGGGAGTGAGGGCGGGGCTTGAGGCGTGTGGGAGGGTCTTGGAGCGAGTGGGCGGGGCTTGGGGAGTATATTAGGGTATTGGGGGAGTGGGCGGGGCTTGTAGCTCATGGGCGTGGCTCAGGGTGTGGGGGTGGGGCTTGGGGGAGTGGGCGCGGCTCAGAATGGGCGTGGCTTAAGGTGAAGGGGCGGGGCTTGGGGCGTGTGGGCGGGGCTTGAAGTGTACAGGCACGGCTCAGGGCTCAGCTCAGGGTAAGGGGGCGGGGCTTCGGCACGAGTGGGCGTGGCCTATGACGAGTGGGCGTGGTTTGAGGATGTGTGGGCGGGGCTTAGGACTCGTGGGCGTGGCTTGGAGGCACATGGGCACCAATTCCAGGCAGGGCTCCAGCACAGGGGCGTGGCTTAGGACATGTGGGCGTGGCTTGAGATTTTGGGGGCGTGGCTTAAGACAAGAGGGCGTGTCTTATGAGACATGGGCGTGGCTTAAGACATGTGGGCGTGGCTTGGGGCACATAGGCACCAATTCCAGGCAGGGGTCCTGGCACAGGGGCATGGCTTGAGACTTTGGGGCGTGGCTTAAGACAAGTGGGCGTGGCTTCTGGGATATGGGCGTGGCTTAAGACATGTGGACGGGGCTTTGTGGGATGTGGGCGGGGCTTGGGGCACATAGGCACCACTCCAGGCAGGGCTCACAGCACAGGGGCGTGGCTTAGGACACGTGGGTGTGACTTGAAACTTATGGGCGTGGCTTAAGACAGATGGGCGTGGCTTCTGGAATATGGGCGTGGCTTAAACATGGGGGCGTGGCTTGGAGGCGCATGGGCACCACTCCAGGCAGGGGTCATGGCACAGGGGTGTGGCTTAGGACACATGGGCGTGGCTTGAGACTTTGGGGCTTGGCTTAAGACGGGTGGGCGTGGCTTGAGGATGTGTGGGCGTGGCTTAAGAAATGTGGGCGTGGCTTGGAGGCACATGGGCACCATTCCAGGCAGGGCTCCTGGCACAGGGGCGTGGCTTAGGACACATGGGCGTGGCTTGACACTTTGGGGCGTGGCTTAAGACAGATGGGCGTGGCTTGTGGGATATGGGCGTGGCTTCTGGACCGTGGGCGTGGCTTCTGGGGGGGGTTAACACCAACAGGAGGCGGCGCTGGGAGCGTCTCAGGACCCATTTATTGCCCCGCCGAGGCCGGGACCCCCCCCAAAACACCTTCAGGACCCCCCCCCCCCCAAATAAAAATTTTGGGACCCTCTCAGGCCGGGGGCCCCCCCTCGCCCCCCGGCAGCTCGGCCCCCGCCAGGACCCGGCGCTCGACCCCCCCCTCGGTGATGGCCGCCAGCCGCACCACGCCACCGCTCGAGCCGTCCCGCGCCATCGCCAGGGCCAGGGCTGGGGGGGGGGACAAAAAAAATAAGGGGGGGGTCAGCAAAAGGGGCACGGACCCCCAATTGGCCCCCCCAATGCGTTACCGGTATAGCCGGATTGGGTTCCCAGTACTCCCAGTATCATCCCAGTATCCAAACTGGGTTCCCACTGGTCTCAAACTGGGCCCCCCCCCGAGCTAAACTGGGACCCCATCACCCCCCCTTGTCCCCCCCCCCATGTCCCCAGGTCCCCCCCACCCCCAAATTGGGCCCCCCCCATCCCCATCGCCCCCAAACTGGGTCCCCAGCACCTCCCAGTATCCCCATCACCCCCAAACTGGGCCCCCCCTCAGCACCAGTACCCCCAAACTGGGCCCCCCCAGCCCCAAACTGGGCCCCCATCACCCCCCCGTGCCCCCCCCCATGTCCCCATCACCCCCCCCCCACGTCCCTGTGCCCCCCCCATGCCCCCCACCCCCAAAACTTGTGTCCTGTGCCCCCCCCCCACCCCCCCATGCCCCCCAAACCGGGTCCCTGTCCCCCCCCCATGACCCCCCATGTCCCCAAATCCCCCCCCAGTGTCCCTGTGACCCCCCCCAAAAAAAAATATGCCCCCCCCCCCAAAAAACCCACCCACCCTGTGCCGTGAACCCCTCTCAGCCCTCCCAGCTCCCCCAAACCGTGCCCCCCTGGTGTCCCTGTGCCCCCCCCGTGTCCCCAAATCCCCCCCCAGTGTCCCCACGACCCCCCCCATAAAAAATATGCCCCCCCCAAAAAAAATATGCCCCACACCCCCCCCAAAACCCCCCCCAACCTACACTATGAACCCCTCCCAGCCCTCTTTGTCCCCCCACTCAACCCCAAACCGTGTCCCCCTGGTGTCCCTGTGCCCCCCCCGTGTCCCTGTGACCCCCCCCATAAAAAATATGCCCCCCCCCAAAAAAAAATCGCCCACCCTGTGCTGTGAACTCCTCGCAGCGCTCCCGGCTCATCCCGGGCCTGAAGGCGGCGTCGACGAAGCCGTAGATGTAGGAGCTCCCCGACCCCCCCACGGCGAAAGGCTGCCGCAGGAGGAGCCCCCCCATGGGCACCACGTAGACCTGGGGGGGGGAGGAATAAATTGGGGGGGGTCCCGAAGGAATTGGGGGGGGGCAGGGGCTCGAAATAGGGCCCTGGGGGGGGATTGGGGGGGGCTTGGGGGGGTTTTTGGGACATTGGAGGGGTCCTGGGGGGGTTCTCAGATGTAGGAGCCCCCCCCCATGGGCACCACGTAGACCTGGGGGGGGGACGAATAAATTGGGGGGGCTCCCGAAGCAATTGGGGGGGGCAGAGGCTCGAAATAGGGCCCTGGGGGGGGCTTTGGGGGGGTTTTGGGGGGGTTTTGGGGGCATTGGGGGGGTATTGGGGGGGTCCTGGGGGGGTTCCCAAACGTAGGAGCCCCCCCCATGGGCACCACGTAGACCTGGGGGGGGACGGAATAAATTGGGGGGGGTCCCGAAGGAATTGGGGGGGGGCAGAGCCTCGAAATAGGGCCCTGGGGGGGGCTTTGGGGGGGTTTTGAGGGGGTTTTGGGGGCGCTGGGGGGGGCTGGGGGGGGGTTCTCAGATGTAGGAGCCCCCCCCATGGGCACCACGTAGACCTGGGGGGGGGACGAATAAATTGGGGGGGGTCCTGAAGCAATTGGGGGGGGGCAGAGGCTCGAAATAGGGCCCTGGGGGGGGCTTTGGGGGGTCCTGGGAGGGCCAAGGGGGGGTCCCAGAGCCCCAAACCTGCAACCAAACCCCTGGGGGGGCTCGGGGGGGGGGTCCGAGAAATTCGGGGGGGGGTCCTAAAATATTTTTTGAGCCCCCAAAAGATTCAGGGGGGGTCCTAAATATTTTTTAGCCCCCCCCTGCCCCAATCCCATCCCCCTGGGGTCACTTGGGGGGGGAAAAGGAGGGCGAGGGGGGGGGTCCCAGAGCCCCAAACCTGCAACCAAACCCCCGGGGGGGCCCTGAGAGGCCTGGGGGGGGTCCGAGAAATTCGGGGGGGGGTCCTAAATATTTTTTAGCCCCCCCCCCGCCCCCCCCAGCACCGATCCCAACCCCCTGAGACCACCAGGGGAAGGGGGGGAGGCTGATAGGGGGGTCCCAGAGCCCCAAACCTGCAACCAAACCCCCGGGGGGGTTCGGGGGGGGTCTGAGGGATTTTGGGGGGGGGGTCCTAAATATTTTTTAGCCCCCCCTGCCCCCCCCAGCACCGATCCCATCCCCCTGGGGTCACTTGGGGGGGAAAGGAGGGCGAGGGGGGGGTCCCAGAGCCCCAAACCTGCAACCAAACCCCCGGGGGGGTTCGGGGGGGGGTCTGAGAAATTCGGGGGGGGGTCCTAAATATTTTTGGAGCCCCCACCTGCCCCCCCCGGCGCCGATCCCATCCGGCCACGATGATCCCAGTGGTGAGCTCCTGGCGGTAGCGGTAGCAGCTCTGCTGGAACAAGCGGGCGGCCGTGCGCACCCGGGGGGGCTCCTCCAGCTCAATGCTTGACGGGGGGGGGGCAAGAAAACAAGTTAATTAATTAATTAACGCCCCCCAGATTAATTTTGGGGCCCCCCCGGGGTTAAATTTACCTGTGGAAGGCCAGCTGGTAAGCCACGGCGTCGGCCACCGCCTGCGTGTCGGCCGCCGAGCCCGAGCGGCAGCAGAAGATGCGGTCGTGGACGGGGGTCAGCTTGTCCGTCACCCGGTTGGCCACGTAGGAGCTGCCGGGGGGGGGTCCCCAAATATTAATTAACCCCCCCCGGACCTTAATCGGGTCTTTAATTAAGCCCCGGACCCCCCCAAACGAAGCTCACCCCGTGGTGGTGCGCGAGTCGGCGCCGATCACCACGCCGCCCTCGAACTCCACGGCCATGATGGTGGTCTTTTTTTGGGGGGGGGGAGGAAAAAAAAGGGGGTTAAAATCCTACAGGGAGCCCCCCCCACAACCCCACGGGACCCCCCCGTATCCCACGGGACACCCCCGTATCCCACAAGGCCCCCCCATCCCGTGAGACCCCCCCCCCAAGGTACATAGGATGATCTAAAGGGGGTTTTCTTGCCCCAAAACCACCCCCCAGCCCCATAACCCCCCCCCAATGGGGCCCCTCCCACCCCCATAAATCCCCCCCCCAACAAGGTTTTTCTCACCCCATAGCCCCCCCCCCGAGCCCCAAAGCCCCCCCAATAGGGTCCCTCTCACCCCATAGCCCCCCCCCAGCCCCATAACCCCCCCCAATGGGGTTCCTCCTGCCCCATAACCCCCCCCCAAAGGGGTCCCTCCCCCTTATAACCCCCCCAATGGGGTCCCCCCAGCCCCATAACCCCCCCCAATGGGGTTCCTCCTGCCCCATAGTCCCTCCCAGCCCCATAGCCCCCCCCCAAAGGGGTCCCTTTCCCCCCATAACCCCCCCCAATCCCCCAAAAAGGTCCCCCCAGCCCCATAACCCCCCAAAAGGGGTCCCTACCCCCCCCCATAACCCCCCATAGCCCCCCCCAGCCCCATAAACCCCCCCCAATTGAACTCCCTCTCCCCCCATAACCCCCCCCCAGACCCCAATTCACCCCCCCCAGCCCCAATTCCCCCCCTCAACCCCCCCAAACCCCCAATTTTCCCCCCCCCAGGTCTCCCCCCGCCCCTCACCCCGGTGCTGACGGCCTCCTGTGTCCAGTCCCGGTGCAGCCCGGCGGGGCCCGGCCCCCCCCAAGCCACGACCCCGGCCCCGTTCCCGTTCCCGGCCCCTTCCCAAGGCCCCGTCCAGGCCCCGGCCCCGTCCCAGGGCCCCGCCGCCGCCTGCGCCGTCACCGCCGCCATCTTCCGCCGCCTTTTTGCGACGCTGCCGTAAAGCGCGAGCCGCGCGCGGCATAAGCGGGGCGCGGGCCGGCGCGCTTTACGGCAGCGCGGCCCCCCTCCCCCTCCCCGTCGCCTCCGCCACCTGCTTTACGGCGGCGTGGCGGAGGGGTTTTGCGACACTTTCAGTATTCCGTGCTTTACGGCAGAGTGGTGTGCCGGCTCACCCGCGGACTGCTTTACGGCAGTGTGGCGGCGGGCTTTCACGACACTTCAGCCATCCGCGCTGTACGGCAGCGTGGTGTCCCCATCCCTTCCAGATTTGCTTTACGGCAGAGTGGCAACCTGCTTTCACGACGCTAGAGACTTCCGCGCTTTACGGCAGCGTGGTACCCCCCCATTTCCTTCCTTGATCTGCTTTACGGCAGAGTGGCATCCCCTTTTCACGACACCTCAGCCATCCTCACTTTACGGCAGCGTGGCCATCCAACTCTCTCCCCGTTCTGCTTTACGGCAGAGAGCCGCTTTCACGACACCTCGTCTTTCTGCGCTTTACGGCATTGTGGCGCTCCCTTACTCCCCGCAGCGCTGCTTTACGGCAGAGTGGCTGTGCATTTTCACGACACTCCGCTCTTCCGCGCTTTACGGCAGCGCGGCGTCCCCCTTTCCCTCCCCGACCTGCTTTACGGCGGGCGATCACGACACTTCTCCCTCCCTACACCCCCCCCGCGGCGCTGCTTTACGGCAGAGCGGCGAGCCCCTTTCACGACACCTCACCCCACGCGCGCTTTACGGCAGAGTGGCGCCTCCCGGGAAACCGCAGCGCTGCTTTACGGCAGCGTGGCTCTTTGCTTTCACGACACTTCACCCATCCGCGCTTTACGGCAGCGTGGCTCTCCCCTCCTCCCTCCACCACCGTGCCCCCCCCAAGAGTTGCCCTGTGGTGACGTCACTCCCCATGACGTCACTCCCCATGACGTCACTCAAAGGTCAAAGGTCACGGCTGTCAATCAACCACAGGGCGCTTTATTTCAACCCTTAAATTAATTTTAATCATTAAAAAAATTAATTATAACTTATTTATTTGGGGGGGGGGCTCCTTGGGGGGGGGGGGGGGGGTCCGGGCCCATCCCCCCCCGCCGGCCCCCCCCAGCTCCGGGCCCTGGCAGCAGCTCTGGAAGGGGGGGGACACAAAAAATTAGGGGGGGGAGGGGGCGATTTTTGGGGCCCCCCCCCCCAATTTTTTTTTTTTTTTGGGCCCCCCCCACCCCAAAATTTTTTTTGGGGGGGGGTCTCACCTCGGGGGGGGGCCTCGGAAGACGGTGGTGAGGGCCGAGGGGCGGCGAGCGGGGCGCAGCGGGGGGGGGGCGCGGAGCTCGGCCAGCAGCCGCTGCCCCCCCAGCGACGGGCGGCACATGTGGAAACAGGGGGGGGCCGGGGGGGGGGTCAGCGACCCCCCCACACCCCCCCTCTGCCCCCCCCGTCCCGTCCCGGTACACCCCCAGTTCCCAATTGCCACCTCCCAGTATCTCCCAGTATCTCCCAGTATCTCCCAGTATCTCCCAGTACCCCCCCAGTTCCCAATTGACCCCCCCAGTTCCCTCCCAGTACCTCCCAGTACCCCCCAGTTCCCAATTCCCTCCTCCCAGTACCTCCCAGTATCTCCCAGTATCTCCCAGTACCTCCCAGTACCCCCCCAGTTCCCAGTTGCCTCCTCCCAGTACCTCCCAGTACCTCCCAGTACCCCCCCAGTTCTCAATTTCCCCCCCCCAGTTCCCAATTCCCCCCCCCAGTTCCCTCCCAGTATCTCCCAGTATCTCCCAGTGCCCCCCCAGTTCCCAATTCCCCCCCCAGCTCCCTCCCAGTACCTCCCAGTGCCCCCCAGTTCCCTCCCAGTACCCCCCCAGTTCCCAATTGCCCCCCCCAGTTCCCTCCCAGTATCTCCCAGTCCCTCCCAGTACCCCCCTAGTTCCCAATTCCCCCCCCAATAATCTCCCAGTACCTCCCAGTACCTCCCAGTACCCCCCCATTTCCCTCCCAGTACCTCCCAGTGCCCCCCAGTACCTCCCAGTATCTCCCAGTATCTCCCAGTACCCCCCCAGTTCCCAATTACCCCCCCCAGCTCCCTCCCAGTATCTCCCAGTACCTCCCAGTATCTCCCAGTATCTCCCAGTACCCCCCGGGTTCCCAATTTCCCCCCCCCAGCTCCCCCCCAGTCCCTCCCAGTACCTCCCAATACCTCCCAGTACCCCCCCGGTTCCCAATTGCCCTTTCCCAGTAACTCCCAGTACCTCCCAGTACCCCCCCAGTTCCCCCCAGTCCCTCCCAGTCCCCCCCAGTACCCCCCCAGCCCCCTCCCAGTCCCTCCCAGTCCCTCCCAGTCCCCCCCAGCTCCCTCCCAGTCCCCCCCAGCCCCCTCCCAGTCCCTCCCAGTCCCTCCCAGTCCCCCCAGCTCCCCCCCGGCCCCCCCAGCCCCCCCCCAGTCCCCCCCAGTTCCCTCCCAGTCCCTCCCAGTCCCCCCCCCCCCCCCCCTCGCCCCCCCCTTGGTGCTCACCCCCCTCCCCCCGGCCTTTTTGGGGGCTTCGGGGCCGTTTCGGGGGGGCTCCTCCTGGCCTGGGGGCTTTGGGGGGGGGCCAAAAAATTTGGGGGGGGGTCAAAATTCGGGGGGGGGGCTCAGTGACCCCCCCCCGCCCCCAACCCCCCCCCCTCCCCCCCCCCCCTTTACCTGCCCCTCCTCCATCCTGGGTGGGTGCGGGGGGGGCTGGAATTAAAAAAGGAGCCTTCAGGGGGGGGGGGAGGGGCAAGGGGGGGGTCACGGGGGGGGGGGGGGCCCAAAATTTGCCCCCCCCCCCTCCCCCAAAGGCTCTTACCCAACGCTGCCCCGGGTTCCGTGTCCCCCCCCGTGGTTAATTATTACCGGGGGGGGGGCAAAGGTCCAGGGAGCAACACAGGGGGGGAGGGGCTGGGCTTGGGGCCCCCCCCTTCCAGGAAAAGGGCAGTGACCCCCCCCCCAAAAAAAAAAAAAAAAATCCTGGCCCCCCCTCCCCATAAATTAGGGCAATGACACCCCCCCCCAAAAAAAATAAATAGGGTAATGACCCCCCCCCCCAAAAAAATCCTGCCCCCCCCCCCCAAAAAAATAGGGCAGTGACCCCCCCAAAATAATCCTGCCCCCCCCCCAAAAAAAAATAGGGCAGTGACCCCCCCCCCAAACAAATAGGGCAGTGACCCCCCCCCCCAAAAAATAATTAGGGTAATGACCCCCCCCCCCAAAAAAATAATAGGGGAATGACCCCCCCCCAAAAAAAAATAATCCTGGCCCCCCCCCAAAAAAATAGGGCAGTGACCCCCCCCCAAAAAAATAAATAGGGCAATGACCCCCCCAAAAGAATCCTGCCCCCCCAAAGAAAAATAGGGCATTGACCCCCCCCCCCAAAAAAATTAATAGGGTAATGACCCCCCCCCAAAAAAATCCTGGCCCCCCCCAAAAAAATAGGGCAGTGACCCCCCCCCAAAAATAAATAATAAGGCAGTGACCCCCCCCACAAAAAAAAAATAGGGCAGTGACCCCCCCCAAAAATATAAATCCTGGCCCCCCCCCCAAAAAAAATAGGGCAGTGACACCCAAAAAATAATCCTGCCCCCCCCCCCAAAAAAATAGGGCAGTGACCCCCCCCAAAAAAATAAATAGGGTAATGACCCCCCCCCCAAAAAAAATTATAGGGGAATGACCCCCCCAAAAAATAAATTCTGCCCCCCCCCATCCCAATTTCTGCCCCCCCCCATTCCAGGAAAAGGGCGATGACCCCCCCCC
>NW_028136928.1:22500-42857 GCF_965140915.1 Aythya marila | reverse complement strand
GGTTAGGGTTAGGTTAAGGTTAAGTGTTAGGGTAAGCGGAAGTTGTATGGATAAGGATTAGTGTAAGGGATAGGGTAAGGGTAAGTGTTCGGGTAAGGGTAAGGTTAATGGTAACCGTAAGTGTAAGGGTAAGGGTTAGGGTAAGGGGAAGAGTAAGGGTAAGGGTAGGGGAAGTCTAAGGTTATGGGTCAGGGTTAAAAGTTAGACTAAGGGTTAGGATTAGGGTTAGGTAAGGATAAGTGTTAGGGTAATGGTAACGGTTAATTTTAGGGTTATGTTGAGGGAACATAGCAACAGTGCGCGCAGTCGCAGAATATACCAGGATGTGCTGAGTAATCCCAGAATTAGCAAGGTATAAAAAGGGACCCTGGCAGGGGTGAGGTGCGTGCCGTTGGCGCAGCTGAGACTCCCCGGCTGCCCAGTGCTGTTTTGCTTGATGTTTGCTTACTCAATAAATTCCTTTCTATGATTAATACAATGCTCTCTGAAAATTAATTAAGGGGGCAACTTATAACACTTTGGACGCTCAAAACCCAAACCCAAAAACTTTGGACGCTCAAAACCCTATCCCGAAAACAGGACGCTCAAAGCCCTAACCCAAAATCATTAGGATGCTCCAAGCCCTAACCCAAAAACATTCGGACGCTCAAAACCCAAACCCAAAACATTAAGATGCTCCAAAACCTATCCGGAAAACATTAGGAAGCTCAAAGACCTATCCCAAATACTTAGGACGCTCAAAACCCTATCCTGGAAACACTGAGATGCTCAGAACCCTATCCTCAAAATTTAGGACGCTCCAAACCCTATCCGGAAAACATTAGGACGCTCAAAGCCCCAACCCAAAACATTAGGACGCTCCAAACGCTATCCTGGAAACATTAAGATGCTCAAAACCCTATCCTGAAAACTGAGGATGCTCATTACCCAGACCCAAAATATTAAGATGCTCAAAACCCTAACCCAACTACTTAGGATGCTTGAAAGCCTATCCCAAAAAATTAGGGCACACAAAAGCCTAACCCCAAAAATTAAGATGCTCAAAATCCAAACCCCCAAAATTAGGATACTCAAAACCCTGGCCCTGGAGAACCTAACCTGAAAAAAAAAAAAGATCTTAAAACCCTAACCGTAAATAACTGACCAAAAATAAAACCTTAAGACTCTAACCCTAAAAAACATATCAACACTACAACCCAAAAAACTCTAATACCCTAACACGCTAACCCCCAAACCCTTAAAACCCTAACCGTTAAAACTCCAACCCTAAAAACCTTAAAATCCTAAACATAAACCCTGAAACCCCTTACCCTGAAACCCAACCCTAGTGCCCAATCCCTGAAACCTTAAAACCCTGAATCAATCTGTAGCAAATAGCATAGGCTGAGTCGAGGATCTCAGTACAGTAGCATTATTATTCGAGATTACAATGGCGGGTGTCCCACAAGCAGGAGGGTGCCTACTAATTCCATACACAGTTTATACACTTTTTTTTTCTGCCGAGGACCGGGACCCTCCCGACCCTCCCCTGTTTCCCCTTTAACTGTGCTATTCAAGGTTCATAATCTAGCTGGTGCTTCACAGAAAATACACAGCTGCTGGCCTGTTACAAGTCACATTTCTTTTGAGGTTTTTACTCTTTGAGGTGGTAATGTTTCTTACGCCGTGATTTCCACCTAATTGCTGTAAGGATTCTGGTTGTCTGCGTTTTACAAGCTTGTCTGTTATAATAAATAAAAGTCCCAAATAGGATTACAATCAAAGTTTACAATTCACTGAATGAATAGAGGTAAGCAAACAGTGCTGGGTACGCCGGGAGTCTCTGCTCCACCAAGACGCGCACCAGTTATACACCAGTTACCTCCCTTAAGGGATATAGAGAAGCCCTCTCAGATACATCCGTCCTACTTCTCCTGCATGCGGCCGGAGGTCGGTCTAATTCTGGTGCTGTTGGTGGTGGAAGCTGGGGCAACGGTGGTACTGGTGGCGATACCACAGCCACCGGAGGGGGAGCCGCCGGGAGTGGATTGTTAGGATATGGAGGTGGTAGCTTATCCAACGGCTCACGTTTATCTTCTTTTTCTTTTTCATGTTCTTCTTGTTCTTCAAATTTCTTACCTGCTTTTAGTGTAAATATTGAGGCTGGAAAAGGACGTGAAGTCCTCCTGATCCATAATCCTGCATAATCACTTTCTTCCTGGCTAAAAGGTTCCTTTGAATTAACATGGATATTTAAGGCCTGGCAAATCCAGTCTTTGAAGGATCCAAAAACAGGCCAAAAGACATGTAGTCTTAAAGGCTCCTTTGGCCATTCTGTCACACAATACTGGACCATTTTTAATTTACTTTTTCCTTTTCTGGGGTCCCTATCATTCCAATTTCGAATCGTTATTCCTAATGGACTTTCTGGTGGTATGACTGGTAATTTGCTCCCTTTCTTCCGGTCTCTGGTCTTCGATTTTGTCTGACCCATCTAGGAATTTTACTCTGGCAATTCCCACAGCCCTTGGTTACCTTAGTAAGAGTGTCTTGCAGGGGGTCGAGGACCTATCACACACCCACAAATCCTATAGGAATCCCTTCGGTCCTTCGCCGGCCAAGTCCCTCACGGGAGATTGGAACCGCGGTTAGAAGACCTCCACAATCGCTTCGGAACTAAGTTCCATCTCAGTCACACTCTTACACACACAGGCAACCGAACCCCACCCAACCGAACGGTATACGCTTTAAATGCTTACGACTCCGTCATCTTCGTTCGGATCTTCACACACACAATTATGGGCAAAATATAGTGCTGCAGCTGGCAAGGGAGCTGAAAAAAAGAATCAGAAACTTTGCTTACCTTTATTCAGGTTCAAGATGCCATTAGTTCTGACCTGACTCAAACAGCAGCCACCAAATGGTGGGGGTGCCTCTCCTAGATCAAACCAGAAATCAGAAACCAAAGCCCTCCCGGACGAGCGCCCGCTTGTAATAAATGACTGGGTCCCAAATAGGATTGCAATTGAAATTTACAATTTATTAATTGAATAGAGGTAAGCAAGCAGCGCTGGGTGCGCCAGGAGTCTCTGCTCCACCAAGACGCACACAAGTTACATCAGGCGGCTGGTTTTTATGCTGCTAGGCTAATGCATATTCATTACTACTTCTACAAAAGGCAGGGTTATTCTAATTAGTTCCCAGAATCCAAACCCTCCCACTGGTGCAGGCGTTATCAGTCTCCGGTGGTCCCTCTGGGGGACGCTCGTACTGAAGGCTCGTAGTCTTCCTCCCAGGCTTTTCTCTTGTCCATCTCCTTTGTCCATCTTGGCTGGATGGCAGACACTTGCATAGTGTCCCATGCAACAGTTGTAATAGTTAGCAGTTATTCTGAAACCCCTTTGTTCTCTTATCCCCTATTGACCCGAATTGCTGGACCATTCCTTTGCAAGATACAAGAACTATATATATTAACCACTCTGGTTTTCTCAGACTTTTCATCATATCATGCGGCCCTAGCATTGTTCCATATTGACACGAATCAGATGAACTCATTTCACACTGTTAAGCTGTCTTATCACTGCAAGCATATCTCAATACCACCTTCCTTCCCTCTACAGGATGTAACTGCGCAAAAACAACATTTTTATTCCCACAACCTTGATCCCCTTACCCTGAAATCCTTATTCCCCTTAAACCTAACAACTCTAACCACAACCCTAACCCTTATTATCAACCCCCTAACGCTAATGACACTGACCTTAATCCAAACCCCAAACTGCCCCTAACCCCAGACAACCAACAACGAAACACACACACACAAAGATGGAAACTACAAAAAAGGCAAAACCCACGATACAGGCCCCAAATCACAAATACGCAACCAAAATGCTACAGAAAAGCCCCAGATGCAGGCCCCAAATGCTACTGCTAGGCCTCAAAAGCTCAAGATGCATCCCAAAGCAAAAATGCAGGCCCCAAACGTTACAGAAAAGCCCCCAAACCCAGGCTGCACAAGTCTACAAGCAGGCCCCAAACTGCCAACAGAAGCAGGCACCAACCACACCCAGATGCAGACCCCAACTGCCCACAAGCAGCTCCTACCCCACCACCCCCTCCCAAGAACTGGACTCCACCCAGACACTGGCCCAAGGCCCGGACCCGACCCCCGCCAACCTCCCTACCCTCCCCCCGACACAGGTGTACAAGCAGCTCACAACCCGCCTCTTCAGAGACCGGTCCCACTCCCCCCACCCCCCCCAAGACACGGGATGCGGAGGTGTACAACCAACTCCCAACTCCCTCCCCCTCAAAGGGAGGCCCCAAAGACCCCCAAATGGAGGCTCCTAGAGTGAACAAACAGCTCCCAACTTCCCCAGGCACAGGCCCCCCCCCCCCCCCCCCAAACACAGGCCACAAAAGTGTATAAACAGCCCAGACCCCCCTCCAAGACCATGGCCCCTATAGTGTACAAGCAGCTCCCAACCACCCACAGATGCAGGCCCCAACCCTTCTCAAAAGGGAGGCACCTAGAATGCATGAGCAACTCCCAACCAGCCTAAACATAGGTTCAAAAGTGCACAAACAGCTCCCAACCCCCCTCAAATACAGACCCCAAAAGTGTACAAGTAGCTCCCCCCCTGAGACAGGACCCAAAGGTGTACAACCAGTTCCCAACACCCCTGAGACACAGGCCCCAACCGCCCCCCCAGACACAGCGACCCAAATTCTACAAGCAGCTCCCAACCCTCCCCCCCCCCCCCGAGGGAGGCCCCCAAGCCCCCCACAAACACAGGCCCCTACAGTGTACAGGCAGCTCCCAGCCACCCCCAGATGCTGGCCCCAAAGTTGTACAAACAGCTCCCAGCCACCCTGCAGAAACAGATTCCTACATTGTACAAGCAGTTCCCAGCCCGCTAGACACAGGCCCTGACCCCCCACACATGCAGGCCCCAAAGGTGTACAAGCAGCTCCCACCCCTCCCCCAGACGCAGGTCCCAAGCCCCCCCCCCAAACACAGGCCCCTACAACCAGCACCCAACCCCCTACCCCCGATGCCAGGCCCAAAGGTGTAGAAGCAGCTCCAAACCTCCTCCCTCAACCCAGGCTCCAACAGTGTACAAGCACCTCCCAACCAACCCTCCCCTTCCCCCCCCCCCCCCCGCCCCCCGACACAGGCTCCAAAGGAATACAAAGAGCTCCCACCCCTCCCCCAGATGCTGGTCTCAACCCCCCCCGCCCCCAGAAGCAGGCCCCAAAGGTGTAGAGTCAGCTCCCAACCCCCTCAATGCCGGCCCCAAGGGTCTACAAGCAGCTCTCCCCTTGCCCCCAGATACCGGCCCCCAGACACAGACCCCAAAAGCCTAATCACAGGCCCTGAACTCTAGAGGCAGGCTCCAAAACCCAGGACAAAGCCCCAGTGGTTCGAGACAGGGCCCAAATCCCAGACACAGGCCCTAAACGCTAAACATATGCCAAAAAAAGTATTAGTGCTGGTGCCAAATGTTACAGACAGGCCCCAAAGCCCGAGATGCTCAAGGCTGAGACGTAACTTGGCTTTCTGAATTACTGGAAAGCAGCTTTCATTCTCAGATAATTGTGTGCAGGCTAGATAGGATGGGGCTTCAGGCACCTCTTCACCTGAGGAAACACACTGCCATCAGGCACCGCTGTGCCAGACAAGCTTGTTCTGCTAGAACACCCTACTCAGATGCACTGTGGCATTCAAGTGAACTGCTTTCATGCAAATATAACGACTGATGTTACAACCCACCTTGCCTGTGGCACCTGATGAACAGAAGAGTAAGCCACCGCAGCGCTTCAAAACCATCCCTGCACGTGCCGCTCCTTGTCGCTCTCTGGCCTTATCTCATATCCTTATCCACTTCTGTGGAGAGCCTGCCACGGCACCTGCAAAGCAAGACGGACACCTTTCATAGTCATCTTGTGCTACTTGGTCGTTCTGCTCCAACCCAGCTCATGACCAGCCCCTCTTCTTACACAGCTCTTCAGAGTGCAGTTTGCTCCTTTGAGCCTGTGCGAGACACCTGTGAAAGAAAAAGAAACGCATAGGCCGATGCAGCATCCAAAGACACAGCACAACTAGGTAAGTTACTCTCATCTGCTCCCTTACCTCTGCCGCTTACCAGCCCCCGAGGCAGATGCTTCAATCTACCCTCTTCAAACAGCTACAACACCTCTAAAAGACAAAGAGGGGATGCCTAGAGGAACAGTGAGATCTACAACACAACAACTGCTACATCTGTTCCTCACTCACCTTGCCAGAGGCAGCTCTGCGTGTGACATCCCAGGTTGTACACTGCGTTACCTAACCCTTACCGTAACCCTTACCCTAACCCTTCTCACCCTTACCATTACCCAAATCCTTACCTTTACTTTTTCCTTACCCTTACTCTTTCCTTTAACCATAACCTTACCCTTACCCTATACCTTACTCCAACCCTTCCCCTTACCTTCCCCTTCCCCTTACACTTAACCTAAACCTTACCCTTCTGCTTCCCCTAAAACATATCCTAACACATTCCCTTACCCTTACACTTACCCTAACCCTTTCTATTACCCTTACACTTACTCTTGCCCTAATCCTTGCTTGCACCCTTACACTTATCCTAACCCTTACCCTTACCCTTACTCAAACCCTTACTCTAACCCTTACCCTGACCCGTACCATTTCCCTTACCCTTATTCATACCATTACCCTTACCCTTAACCTTACCCTTACCCTAACACTTACCCTAACCCTTAACCTTTCTGCTACACTTACCCTTTTCCTAAACCTAAACCTTACCCTTACCCTTACCCTTAACCTAAGCCTAAACCTCAAACCTTACCGTAAAGCTTACCCTTTCTGCTACACTTACCCTTAGCCTAAATCTAAACCTTACGTTTACCCTTAGCCTAACCCTCACCCTTACCATTACCCATACCCTTATCCTTACCCTAACCCTTACCTTTACACTGACGGTTACCATTAACCTTACACTTACCCTAACACTTATCCTGAACCTAACCCTTACCCTAAACCTTACGCCAACCCTTACATTAACCCTAACCCTTACCCTAAACCTTACACTTACTCTTAACATTAACCTTACCCTTAACCTTTAGCTAATACTTAACCTTACGTTTTTCTCACCCTAATCCTATAATTAACCATAACCATTACGCTAACACTTAACCTTACCCTTACAATAAGACATACAACAACACTTAAATGTACACTTACGCTTACAGTTACCCTAGGAATTACTCGTTCAATGACTCCTACCCTTACCCTTACACTTACCCTTACCCTTACCCTTCTCCATACCATTACCCTTACCCTAAACCTTACACTTACCCTTATCCTTACCCTAACCCTCACCCTTACCATTAACCATACCCTTACTCTTCTCCTTACCCTAAACCTTAACCCAACCCTTACCCTAACCCTTACATTAACCCTAACCCTTAACCTAAACCTTACACTTACTCTTAACCTTAACCTTACCCTTAAACTAATACATACCCGTACATTTCCCTCACCATAACCCTAATTTTAACAGTACCCATTACCCTAACACTTATCCTTACCTAACCCTAACCCTTACTCTAACCCTTACCCTGACCTGTACCCTTACACTTACCCTTACCGTTACACTTACCCTAACCCTTTCCCTTACCATTACCGATACCCTTACCCTTACCCTTACCCTTATCCTTACCATTACCCTTACCCTTAACCTAACCTTTATCCTAACACCCTTACCCTAATCCTACACCTTTCTGCTACACTTACCCTTAGCCTAAATCTAAACCTTACACTTACCCTTACCCTTTCCCTCACCCTTACCATTACCCATATCCTTACTCTTCCTTTTACCGTTATCATTAACCTTAACCTTACCCTATCCCTTACAATTATCCTTGTCCATACAACTTACCCTTACCCTAACACTTACCCTTAACCTAACTCTACACCTAAACCTTACCTGAAACCTTACCCTGACCCTTACATTAACCCTAACCCTTATCCTAAACCTTACTCTTAACCTTAACCTTACCCGTAACCTTAACCTAATCCTTACCCTTACGTTTCCCTCACCATAAGCCTAAAATTTACCCTAACCATTACCCTAACACCCTTACCCTAACCCTTACTCTAACCCTTACAATGACCCATACCCTTACATATACACTTACACTTACTCTTACCCTAAACCTTACCCTTACCCTAACACTTACCCTTATCGTAAACCTTACCCTTTCTGCTACACTTACCATTAGCCTAAATCTAAATCTTACATTAACCCTTACTTGAACCGAATACTTACCCTTACGTTTCCCTCACCCTAACCCTAAAATTAACCCTAACCATTATTCTAACCCTTACCCTCACCCATACCCTTACACTCACCCTTACCCTTACATTACCATAACTCTTACCCATACCATAACCCATACCCTAACACATATTTGTACCCTTAACCTTACCGTTACCCTTACCCTTACCCTTACTCTATCCGTTACCCTTACGCTTACCCTTAACATAAACATTACCATTAATCTTACCCTTACGCTAACCCTTACACTTACCCTATCCCTTACACTTTTCCTTATCCATACCCTTAACCTTACCCCAACCCTTATCCTTAAGCTGAACCTAACCCTAAACCTTACCCCAAACCTTTCCCTGAACCTTACATTAACACTAACCCTTAACCTAAACCTTACACTTACTCTTAACCTTAACCTTACCCTTAACCTTACCCTTAACCTTAAGCTAGTACTTAACCTTACATTTTTCTCACCCTAATCCTAAAATTAACCCTAACCATTACCCTAACACTTAACCGTTACACTTACCCTTATTCTATCCGTTACCCTTACGCTTTCCCTTAACATAAACCTTACCCTTGACCTTACCCTTACCATAAGCCATACAACAACACTTAAATGTACACTTACGCTTACACTTACCCTAGCAATTACTCGTACAATTACCCTTACCCTTAACCTAAGCCGAAACTTTAAACCTTACAGTAAACCTTACCCTTTCTGCTACACTTACCCTTAGCCTAAATCTAAACCTTACACTTACCCTTACTGTAACCCTCACCCTTATCATTACCAATACCCTTACTCTTACCCTTACCCTAACCCTTACTCTAACCCTTACAATTACCCGTACTTTTACACATACCCTTACACTTACCCTTACTCTTAAACTTACACTAACCCTTACCCTTAACTAAATCTAACCCTTACACTAAACATCATCCTTACCCTTACCATTATCCCTTCTCTTACCCTTATCCTAAACGTTTCCCAAACCCTTACCCTTACATTAAACCTAACCCTTACCATAACTCTTAACCTTATCCTTAAACTTAACCTAATACTTACCCTTATGTTTCCCTCACCCTAAACCTAAAATTAGCCTAACCATTACCCTAACACTTACCCTTACTCTAACGCTTACCCTGAACTGTACCCTTACACTTCCACTTACCCACTTAAGTGTAAGAGTTAGGATAACGTTAACCTTAAGGGTGACCCTTTAGCTTATCCTTAATGTTTATGGTTAGGTTAAGAACAAGGGTAATGGTTTGGTAAGGGTAAGGTTAAGGGTAATTTTACGAGTAATTGCTAGGGTAAGTGTAAGCGTAAGTGTACATGTAAGTGTTGTTGTATGGCTTATGGTAAGGGTAAGGTCAAGGGTAAGGTTTATGTTAAGGGTAAGCGTAAGGGTAAGGGATAGAGTAAGGGTAAGGGTAAGGTAAAGGGTAACGGTAAGGTTAAGGGTACAAATATGTGTTAGGGTATGGGTTATGGTATGGGTAAGAATTAGGGTAAGTGTAAGGGTAAGGGTCAGGGTAATAGTAAGAGTAAGGGTTAGGGTTAGGGTAAGGTTAAGTGTTAGGGTAATGGTTAGGGTTAGTTTTAGGGTTAAAGTCAGGAAAATGTATGCGTAAGTATTAGGTGAATGTTAAGGGTAAGGTTAAGGTTAAGAGTAAGTGTAAGGTTTAGGGTAAGGGTTAGGGTTAATGTAAGGGTCAGGGTAAGGGTTGGGGTAAGGTTTAGGGTAAGGGTTAGGTTACGAATAAGTGTTAGGGTAAGGGTAAGGTTAATGGTAACCGTAAGTGTAAGGGTAAGGGTTAGGGTAAGGGGAAGAGTAAGGGGAAGGGGAAGTCTAAGGGTCCGGGTCAGGGTAAAAGTTAGAGTAAGGGTTAGGGTTAGGGTTCGGTAAGGATAAGTGTTAGGGTAATGGTTACGGTTAATTTTAGGGTTATGGTGAGGGAAACGTAAGGGTATGTATTAGTTTAAGGGTAAGGTTAAACTTAAGATTAAGTGTAAGGTTTAGGTTAAGGGTTAGGGTTAGAGTAAGGGTTAGGGTTAGGGTTAGGGTAAGGGTTAGGGATAATGTAAGGGTCAGGGTAAGGGTTGGGGTAAGGTTTAGGTCAAGGGTAAAAGTAAGTATAATGGTAAGGGTAAGAGTGAAGGTTAGGGTAATGGTTAGATTTAGGTAAGGGTGAGGGTTAGGGTAAGGTTTAGAATTAGGCAAAGGGTAAGTGTAGCAGAAAGGGTAAGGTTTAAGATAAGGGTAAGTGTTAGGATAAGGGTAAGGTTTAGGGTTAGCTTAATAGTAAGGTTAAGGGTAATTGTACGAGTAATTGCTAGGGTAAGTGCAAGCGTAAGTGTACATGTAAGTGTTGTTGTATGGCTTATGGTAAGGGTAAGGTCATGGGTAAGGTTTATGTTAAGGGTAAGCGTAAGGGTAACGGATAGAGTAAGTGTAAGGGTAAGGTTAAGGGTAACGGTAAGGTTAAGGGTACAAATATGTGTTAGGTTATGGGTTATGGTATGGGTAAGAATTAGGGTAAGTATAAGGGTAAGGGTAAGTGTAAGGGTACAGGTCAGGGTAAGGGTTAGAGTAAGGGTTAGGGTTAGGGTTAGGGTAAGGTTAAGTGTTAGGGTAATGGTTAGGGTTAGTTTTAGGGTTAAAGTCAGGAAAACGTATGCGTAAATATTAGGTTAATGTTAAGGGTAAGGTTAAGGTTAAGAGTAAGTGTAAGGTTTAGGCTAAGGGTTAGGGTTAATGTAAGGGTCAGGGTAAGGGTTGGGGTAAGGTTTAGGGTAAGGGTTAGGTTCAGGATAAGTGTTAGGGTAAGGGTAAGGTTAATGGTAACCGTAAGTGTAAAGGTAAGGGTTACGGTAAGGGTAAGAATAAGGGTATGGGTAATGGTAAGGGTGAGGGTTAGGCTAAGGGTAAGTGTAAGGTTTAGATTTAGGCTAAGGGTAAGTGTAGCAGAAAGGGTAAGGCTTACGGTAAGGGTAAGTGTTAGGATAAGGGTAAGGTTTAGGGTTAGGTTAAGGGTATGGGATCGGGTAAGGGTAAGGGTAAGGGTAAGGGTAAGGGTTATGGTAAGGGTACGGGTACGGATAGAAGTATGTGTTAGAGTATGGGTTATGGTAAAGGTAAGGGTTAGGGTAAGGGTAAGTGTTGGGGTAATGGTTAGGGTTAATTTTAGGGTTACGGTGAGGGAAAAGTAAGGGTAAGTATTAGGTTAAGGTTAAGGGTAAGGTTAAGGTTAAGTGTAAGTTTTAGGGTAAGGGTTAATGTAAGGGTCAGGGTAAGGGTTCAGGTAAGGTTTAGGGTTAGGGTTAGGTTAAGGTTAAGTGTTAGGGTAAGCGTAAGTAGTATGGATAAGGATAAGTGTAAGGGATAGGGTAAGGGTAAGTGTTAGGGTAAGGGTAAGGTTAATGGTAACCGTAAGTGTAAGGGTAAGGGTTAGGGTAAGGGGAAGAGTAAGGGGAAGGGGAAGGGGAAGTCTAAGGGTCCGGGTCAGGGTAAAAGTTAGAGTAAGGGTTAGGGTTAGGGTTCGGTAAGGATAAGTGTTAGGGTAATGGTTACGGTTAATTTTAGGGTTATGGTGAGGGAAACGTAAGGGTATGTATTAGTTTAAGGGTAAGGTTAAAGTTAAGATTAAGTGTAAGGTTTAGGTTAAGGGTTAGGGTTAGAGTAAGTGTTAGGGTTAGGGTAAGGGTTAATGTAAGGGTCAGGGTAAGGGTTGGGGTAAGGTTTAGTTTAAGGGTAAAAGTAAGTATAATGGTAAGGGTAAGAGTGAAGGTTAGGGTAATGGTTAGATTTAGGTAAGGGTGAGGGTTAGGGTAAGGTTTAGAATTAGGCAAAGGGTAAGTGTAGCAGAAAGGGTAAGGTTTAGGATAAGGGTAAGTGTTAGGATAAGGGTAAGGTTTAGGGTTAGCTTAATAGTAAGGTTAAGAGTAATTGTACGAGTAATTGCTAGGGTAAGTGCAAGCGTAAGTGTACATGTAAGTGTTGTTGTATGGCTTATGATAAGGTTTAGGTTAAGGTTTATGTTAAGTGTAAGTGTAAGGGTAACGGAGACAGTAAAGGTAAGGGTAAGGGGAACGGTAAGGTTAAGGCTACAAGTACGTGTTAGGGTATGGGTTATGGTAAGGGTAAGGGTTAGGGTAAGGGTAAGTGTAAGGGTACGGGTCAGGGTAAGGGTTAGAGTAAGGGTTAGAGTTACGGTTAGGGTTAGGGTAAGGGTAAGTGTTGGGGTAATGGTTAGGGTTAATTTTAGGGTTAGGGTGAGGGAAACGTAAGTGTTAGTGTAATGGTTAAGGGTAAGGTTAAGAGTAAGTGTAAGTTTTAGGGTAAGGGTTAGGGTTAATGTAAGGGTCAGGGTAAGGGTTGGGGTAAGGTTTAGGGTTAGGGTTAGGTTAAGGGTAAAGATTAGGGCAAGGGTAAGGGCATGGATAAGGATAAGTGTAAGTGTTAGGGTAAGGGTAATGTTAAAGGTAACAGTAAGTGTAAGGAGAAGGGTTAGGGTAAGGGTAAGGGTAAGAGTACTGGTAATGATAAGGGTGAGGGTTACAGTAGGGGTAAATGCAAGGTTTAGATTTTGGCTAAGGGTAAGTGTAGCAGAAAGGGTAAGGTTTACTGTAAGGTTTCGGCTTAGGTTAAGGGTAAGGGTAAGGGTAATTGTACGAGTAATTTTAGGGTTAGGGTAAGGTCAAGTGTTAGGGTAATGTTTAGGGTTAATTTTAGGGTTAGGGTGAGGGAAACGTAAGGGTAAGTATTAGGTTACAGCTAAGGTTAAGGTTAAGAGTAAGTGTAAGGTTTAGGGTAAGGGTTAGGGTTAATTTAAGGGTCAGGGTAAGGGTTGGGGTAAGGTTTAGGGTAAGGGTTAGGTTAAGGGTAAGTGTTAGGGTAAGAGTAAGGTTAATGGTAACCGTAAGTGTAAAGGTAAGGGTTAGGGTAAGAGTAAGAATAAGGGTATGGGTAATGGTAAGGGTGAGGGTTAGGCTAAGGGTAAGTGTAAGGTTTAGATTTAGGCTAAGGGTAAGTGTAGCAGAAAGGGTAAGGTTTACGGTAAGGGTAAGTGTTAGGATAAGGGTAAGGTTTAGGGTTAGGTTAAGGGTAAGGGATAGGGTAAGGGATAGGGTAAGGGATAGGGATAGGGTAAGGTAAGGGTAAGGGTTAGGGTAACAGTAAGGGTAAGGGTACGGGTAGAAGTATGTGTTAGAGTAGGGGTTATGGTAAGGGTAAGGGTTAGGGTAAGAGTAAGTGTAAGGGTATGTGTAAGTGTACGGGTCACTGTAAGTGTTAGAGTAAGGGTTATGTTAGGGGTAACTGTTAGGGTAATGGTTAGGGTTAATTTTAGGGTTAGTATGAGGAAAACGAAAAGGTAAGTATTAGGTTAAGGTTAAGAGCAAGTGTAAGGTTTAGGTTAAGGGTAAGGGTTAATGTAAGCGTCCTGGAAAGGGTTCAGGTAAGGTTTAGGGTTAGAGTTAGGTTAGGGTTAAGTGTTAGGAAAAGGGTAAGTTGTATGTATAAGAATAAGTGTGAGAGTAAGGGTATTGGTAATGATAAGGGTGAGGGTTAAGGATAAGGTATAAGGATAAGAGTATTTTAATTTTTTAATTCAATTAATTTTAAATTAAAATTTTTTAATTTAATTAATTCATATTTTAATTGTACGAGTAATTGTTAGGGTAAGTTTAAGCGTAAGTGTACATTTAAGTGTTGGTTAAGTATGGCTTATTTTAAGGGTAAGGTTAAGTGTTAGCGTAATGGTTATGGTTAATTATAGGGTTAGGGTGAGAAAAACGTAAGGTTAAGTATTAGCTTAAGGTTAAGGGTAAGGTTAATGTTAAGAGTAAGCGTAAGGTTTAGGGTAAGGGTTAGGGTTAATGTAAGGGTCAGGGTAAGGGTTGGGGTAAGGTTTAGGGTAAGGGTTAGGTTCAGGATAAGTGTTAGGGTAAGTGTAAGGTTAATGGTAACCGTAAGTGTAAAGGTAAGGGTTAGGGTAAGGATAAGGGTATGGGTAATGGTAAGGGTGAGGGTTATGCTAAGAGTAAGTGTAAGGTTTAGATTGAGGCTAAGGGTAAGTGTAGCAGAAAGGGTAAGGTTTACGGTAAGGTTTAAGGTTTAGGGTTAGGTTAAGGGTACGGGTAAGGGTAAGGGTACGGGTCAGGGTAAGGGTTAGAGTAAGGGTTTGAGTAAGGGTAAGGGTAAGGGTTAGGATAAGTGTAAGGGTGCAAGCAAGGATTAGGGCAAGAGTAAGTGTAAGGGTAATAGAAAGGGTTAGGGTAAGTTTAAGGGTAAGGGAAAGTGTTAGGATATGTTTTAGGGGAAGCAGAAGGGTAAGGGTTAGGTTAAGTGTAAGGGGAAGGGGAAGGTAAGGGGAAGGGTTGGAGTAAGGTATAGGGTAAGGGTAAGGTTATGGTTAAAGGAAAGAGTAAGGGTAAGGAAAAAGTAAAGGTAAGGATTTGGGTAATGGTAAGGGTGAGAAGGGTTAGGGTAAGGGTTACGGTAAGGGTTAGGTAACGCAGTGTACAACCTGGGACGTCACACGCAGAGCTGCCTCTGGCAAGGTGAGTGAGGAACAGATGTAGCAGTTGTTGTGTTGTAGGTCTCACTGTTCCTCTAAGCATCCCCTCTGTCTTTTAGAGGTGCTGTAGCTGTTTGAAGGGGGTAGATTGAAGCATCTGCCTCGGGGGCTGGTAAGCGGCAGAGGTAAGGGAGCAGATGAGAGTAACTTACCTAGTTGTGCTGTGTCTTTGGATGCTGCATCGGCCTATGCGTTTCTTTTTCTTTCACAGGTGTCTCGCACAGGCTCAAAGGAGCAAACTGCACTCTGAAGAGCTGTGTAAGAAGAGGGGCTGGTCATGAGCTGGGTTGGAGCAGAACGACCAAGTAGCACAAGATGACTATGAAAGGTGTCCGTCTTGCTTTGCAGGTGCCGTGGCAGGCTCTCCACAGAAGTGGATAAGGATATGAGATAAGGCCAGAGAGCGACAAGGAGCGGCACGTGCAGGGATGGTTTTGAAGCGCTGCGGTGGCTTACTCTTCTGTTCATCAGGTGCCACAGGCAAGGTGGGTTGTAACATCAGTCGTTATATTTGCATGAAAGCAGTTCACTTGAATGCCACAGTGCATCTGAGTAGGGTGTTCTAGCAGAACAAGCTTGTCTGGCACAGCGGTGCCTGATGGCAGTGTGTTTCCTCAGGTGAAGAGGTGCCTGAAGCCCCATCCTATCTAGCCTGCACACAATTATCTGAGAATGAAAGCTGCTTTCCAGTAATTCAGAAAGCCAAGTTACGTCTCAGCCTTGAGCATCTCGGGCTTTGGGGCCTGTCTGTAACATTTGGCACCAGCACTAATACTTTTTTTGGCATATGTTTAGCGTTTAGGGCCTGTGTCTGGGATTTGGGCCCTGTCTCGAACCACTGGGGCTTTGTCCTGGGTTTTGGAGCCTGCCTCTAGAGTTCAGGGCCTGTGATTAGGCTTTTGGGGTCTGTGTCTGGGGGCCGGTATCTGGGGGCAAGGGGAGAGCTGCTTGTAGACCCTTGGGGCCGGCATTGAGGGGGTTGGGAGCTGACTCTACACCTTTGGGGCCTGCTTCTGGGGGCGGGGGGGGTTGAGACCAGCATCTGGGGGAGGGGTGGGAGCTCTTTGTATTCCTTTGGAGCCTGTGTCGGGGGGCGGGGGGGGGGGGGGGGAAGGGGAGGGTTGGTTGGGAGGTGCTTGTACACTGTTGGAGCCTGGGTTGAGGGAGGAGGTTTGGAGCTGCTTCTACACCTTTGGGCCTGGCATCGGGGGTAGGGGGTTGGGTGCTGGTTGTAGGGGCCTGTGTTTGGGGGGGGGGCTTGGGACCTGCGTCTGGGGGAGGGGTGGGAGCTGCTTGTACACCTTTGGGGCCTGCATGTGTGGGGGGTCAGGGCCTGTGTCTAGCGGGCTGGGAACTGCTTGTACAATGTAGGAATCTGTTTCTGCAGGGTGGCTGGGAGCTGTTTGTACAACTTTGGGGCCAGCATCTGGGGGTGGCTGGGAGCTGCCTGTACACTGTAGGGGCCTGTGTTTGTGGGGGGCTTGGGGGCCTCCCTCGGGGGGGGGGGGGAGGGTTGGGAGCTGCTTGTAGAATTTGGGTCGCTGTGTCTGGGGGGGCGGTTGGGGCCTGTGTCTCAGGGGTGTTGGGAACTGGTTGTACACCTTTGGGTCCTGTCTCAGGGGGGGAGCTACTTGTACACTTTTGGGGTCTGTATTTGAGGGGGGTTGGGAGCTGTTTGTGCACTTTTGAACCTATGTTTAGGCTGGTTGGGAGTTGCTCATGCATTCTAGGTGCCTCCCTTTTGAGAAGGGTTGGGGCCTGCATCTGTGGGTGGTTGGGAGCTGCTTGTACACTATAGGGGCCATGGTCTTGGAGGGGGGTCTGGGCTGTTTATACACTTTTGTGGCCTGTGTTTGGGGGGGGGGGGGGGGGGCCTGTGCCTGGGGAAGTTGGGAGCTGTTTGTTCACTCTAGGAGCCTCCATTTGGGGGTCTTTGGGGCCTCCCTTTGAGGGGGAGGGAGTTGGGAGTTGGTTGTACACCTCTGCATCCCGTGTCTTGGGGGGGGTGGGGGGAGTGGGACCGGTCTCTGAAGGGGCGGGTTGTGAGCTGCTTGTACACCTGTATCGGGGGGGAGGGTAGGGGGGATGGCGGGGGGAGGGCCCGGGTCTTGGGCCAGTGTCTGGGTGGAGTCCAGTTCTTGGGAGGGGGTGGTGGGGTAGGAGCTGCTTGTGGGCAGTTGGGGTCTGCATCTGGGTGTGGTTGGTGCCTGCTTCTGTTGGCAGTTTGGGGCCTGCTTGTAGACTTGTGCAGCCTGGGTTTGGGGGCTTTTCTGTAACGTTTGGGGCCTGCATTTTTGCTTTGGGATGCATCTTGAGCTTTTGAGGCCTAGCAGTAGCATTTGGGGCCTGCATCTGGGGCTTTTCTGTAGCATTTTGGTTGCGTATTTGTGATTTGGGGCCTGTATCGTGGGTTTTGCCTTTTTTGTAGTTTCCATCTTTGTGTGTGTGTGTTTCGTTGTTGGTTGTCTGGGGTTAGGGGCAGTTTGGGGTTTGGATTAAGGTCAGTGTCATTAGCGTTAGGGGGTTGATAATAAGGGTTAGGGTTGTGGTTAGAGTTGTTAGGTTTAAGGGGAATAAGGATTTCAGGGTAAGGGGATCAAGGTTGTGGGAATAAAAATGTTGTTTTTGCGCAGTTACATCCTGTAGAGGGAAGGAAGGTGGTATTGAGATATGCTTGCAGTGATAAGACAGCTTAACAGTGTGAAATGAGTTCATCTGATTCGTGTCAATATGGAACAATGCTAGGGCCGCATGATATGATGAAAAGTCTGAGAAAACCAGAGTGGTTAATATATATAGTTCTTGTATCTTGCAAAGGAATGGTCCAGCAATTCGGGTCAATAGGGGATAAGAGAACAAAGGGGTTTCAGAATAACTGCTAACTATTACAACTGTTGCATGGGACACTATGCAAGTGTCTGCCATCCAGCCAAGATGGACAAAGGAGATGGACAAGAGAAAAGCCTGGGAGGAAGACTACGAGCCTTCAGTACGAGCGTCCCCCAGAGGGACCACCGGAGACTGATAACGCCTGCACCAGTGGGAGGGTTTGGATTCTGGGAACTAATTAGAATAACCCTGCCTTTTGTAGAAGTAGTAATGAATATGCATTAGCCTAGCAGCATAAAAACCAGCCGCCTGATGTAACTTGTGTGCGTCTTGGTGGAGCAGAGACTCCTGGCGCACCCAGCGCTGCTTGCTTACCTCTATTCAATTAATAAATTGTAAATTTCAATTGCAATCCTATTTGGGACCCAGTCATTTATTACAAGCGGGCGCTCGTCCGGGAGGGCTTTGGTTTCTGATTTCTGGTTTGATCTAGGAGAGGCACCCCCACCATTTGGTGGCTGCTGTTTGAGTCAGGTCAGAACTAATGGCATCTTGAACCTGAATAAAGGTAAGCAAAGTTTCTGATTCTTTTTTTCAGCTCCCTTGCCAGCTGCAGCACTATATTTTGCCCATAATTGTGTGTGTGAAGATCCGAACGAAGATGACGGAGTCGTAAGCATTTAAAGCGTATACCGTTCGGTTGGGTGGGGTTCGGTTGCCTGTGTGTGTAAGAGTGTGACTGAGATGGAACTTAGTTCCGAAGCGATTGTGGAGGTCTTCTAACCGCGGTTCCAATCTCCCGTGAGGGACTTGGCCGGCGAAGGACCGAAGGGATTCCTATAGGATTTGTGGGTGTGTGATAGGTCCTCGACCCCCTGCAAGACACTCTTACTAAGGTAACCAAGGGCTGTGGGAATTGCCAGAGTAAAATTCCTAGATGGGTCAGACAAAATCGAAGACCAGAGACCGGAAGAAAGGGAGCAAATTACCAGTCATACCACCAGAAAGTCCATTAGGAATAACGATTCGAAATTGGAATGATAGGGACCCCAGAAAAGGAAAAAGTAAATTAAAAATGGTCCAGTATTGTGTGACAGAATGGCCAAAGGAGCCTTTAAGACTACATGTCTTTTGGCCTGTTTTTGGATCCTTCAAAGACTGGATTTGCCAGGCCTTAAATATCCATGTTAATTCAAAGGAACCTTTTAGCCAGGAAGAAAGTGATTATGCAGGATTATGGATCAGGAGGACTTCACGTCCTTTTCCAGCCTCAATATTTACACTAAAAGCAGGTAAGAAATTTGAAGAACAAGAAGAACATGAAAAAGAAAAAGAAGATAAACGTGAGCCGTTGGATAAGCTACCACCTCCATATCCTAACAATCCACTCCCGGCGGCTCCCCCTCCGGTGGCTGTGGTATCGCCACCAGTACCACCGTTGCCCCAGCTTCCACCACCAACAGCATCAGAATTAGACCGACCTCCGGCCGCATGCAGGAGAAGTAGGACGGATGTATCTGAGAGGGCTTCTCTATATCCCTTAAGGGAGGTAACTGGTGTATAACTGGTGCGCGTCTTGGTGGAGCAGAGACTCCCGGCGTACCCAGCACTGTTTGCTTACCTCTATTCATTCAGTGAATTGTAAACTTTGATTGTAATCCTATTTGGGACTTTTATTTATTATAACAGACAAGCTTGTAAAACGCAGACAACCAGAATCCTTACAGCAATTAGGTGGAAATCACGGCGTAAGAAACATTACCACCTCAAAGAGTAAAAACCTCAAAAGAAATGTGACTTGTAACAGGCCAGCAGCTGTGTATTTTCTGTGAAGCACCAGCTAGATTATGAACCTTGAATAGCACAGTTAAAGGGGAAACAGGGGAGGGTCGGGAGGGTCCCGGTCCTCGGCAGAAAAAAAAAGTGTATAAACTGTGTATGGAATTAGTAGGCACCCTCCTGCTTGTGGGACACCCGCCATTGTAATCTCGAATAATAATGCTACTGTACTGAGATCCTCGACTCAGCCTATGCTATTTGCTACAGATTGATTCAGGGTTTTAAGGTTTCAGGGATTGGGCACTAGGGTTGGGTTTCAGGGTAAGGGGTTTCAGGGTTTATGTTTAGGATTTTAAGGTTTTTAGGGTTGGAGTTTTAACGGTTAGGGTTTTAAGGATTTGGGGGTTAGGGTTTTAAGGGTTTGGGGGTTAGCGTGTTAGGGTATTAGAGTTTTTTGGGTTGTAGTGTTGATATGTTTTTTAGGGTTAGAGTCTTAAGGTTTTATTTTTGGTCAGTTATTTACGGTTAGGGTTTTAAGATCTTTTTTTTGTTTTGTTTTGTTTTGTTTTTTCAGGTTAGGTTCTCCAGGTCCAGGGTTTTGAGTATCCTAATTTTGGGGGTTTGGATTTTGAGCATCTTAATTTTTGGGGTTAGGCTTTTGTGTGCCCTAATTTTTTGGGATAGGCTTTCAAGCATCCTAAGTAATTGGGTTAGGGTTTTGAGCATCTTAATGTTTCCAGGATAGGGTTTGGAGCATCCTAAGTTTTCGGGAAAGGGTTTTGAGCATCTCAATGTTTCCAGGATAGGGTTTTGAGCGTCCTAAGTTTTTGGAATAGGGTTTGGAGAGTC
>NW_028136928.1:0-17500 GCF_965140915.1 Aythya marila | reverse complement strand
CCAACAAAACGCAACAGAAACCCCAAAACATGTCAAAAACACCCAAAAAAAGAACGGGATCACCCCCAAAACTGGAAGAAAATTCCCCCCCAAAAAATTTACAATTTTCACCATGATGACCAACATGAACCAAACGAAAACCCAAAAGGAGACACCAAAACACGTCAAAAACACCCCAAAAAAGAAAGGGATCACCCATAAACTGGAAGAAAATCCCCAAAAAGCACAGATCCAATCCCAAAACCAGCCTAAACCTACCTGATGTTCTCCAAAACCCACAAATTTACCCTTTTCCACCATGATGACCATGGAAAACCCAACGAAACCCAATGGAGACAAAAAACATGTCAAAAAAAAAAAAAGAAAAAAAAGAACAGGATCTCCCCAAAAAACAGAAGAAAAACCCAAATGCCATAGATCCACCCCAAAAGTCCCCCTAAGCCTACCTGATGTTCTCCAAAACCCACAATTTACCCTTTTTCACAACGATGACCAACGAGAACCCAACAAAACCCAACGGACAACCCCAAAACACGTCAAAAACACCCCAAAAAAGAACAGGATCACCCCAAAAAACAGAAGAAAACCCCAAATACCATGAATCCACCCCAAAAGTCCCCCTAAACCTACCTGAAGTTCTCCAAAACCCACAATTTACCCTTTTCCACCAAGATGCCAACAGAAAACCCAACAAAACCCAACAGAGACATCAAAACATGTCAAAAACACCCCAAAAAAGAACGGGATAACCCCCAAAACTGGAAGAAAATCCCCAAAAAGCATGGATCCAATCCCAAAACCACCCTAAACCTACCTGATCTTCTCCAAATCCCAAAGTCCACTCCCAACCACCATAAAACCCATTAGGAACTCAACAAAACGCAACAGAAACCCCAAAACACCTCAAAAACACCCCAAAAGCAAACCGGATCAGAAGAAAATACGTGATTTAACCCCAAGAAAACCCTTAAACCTACCTGATCTTCTCCAAATCCCAAAATCCACTCCCACCCACCATAAAACCCATTAGGAACTCAACAAAACGCAACGGAAACCCCAAAACACGTCAAAAACACCCCAAAAAAGAACTGGATCAGAAGAAAAAAAAAACAAAACTATGCATTTCCCTCCCAAATCACCCTAAACTCACCTGATCTTCTTCAAAACCCACAATCCACTCCCATTTAGCTTAACGACCAACGAGAACCCAACAAAACCCAACGGAGACCCCAAAAACGTCAAAAACACCCCAAAAAAGAACTGGTTCAACCCCAACAACGAAAGAAAACCCCAAAAGCCATAGATCCACACCAAAAATCCCCCTAAACCAACCTGAAGTTCTCCAAAACCCACAATTTACACTTTTCCACATTGATGACCATGGAAAACCCAACGAAACCCAACGGAGACCACAAAACACGTCAAAAAAAAAAAAAAAAAAAAAAAAAAAAAGAAAGGGATCACCCCCAAAATTGGAAGAAAATCCTTCAAAATCATAGATCCACCCCAAAACCACCCTAAACCTACCTGATGATCTCCAAAACCCACAATTTACAATTTTCCACCACCATGACCATGGAAAACCCAACGAAACCCAACGGAGACCCCAAAAGAAGTCAAAAACACCCAAAACAAGAACGGGATAAACCCTAAAAACGAAAGAAAACCCCAAAAGCCATAGATCCACACCAAAAGTCCCCCTAAACCTACCTGATGTTCTCCAAAACCCACAATTTACACTTTTTCACCAGGATGACCAACATGAACCAAACGAAAACCCAAAACGAGACACCAAAACACGTCAAAAACACCCCAAAAATAAAGGGATCACCCATAAACTGGAAGAAAATCCCCAAAAAGCACGGATCCAATCCCAAAACCACCCTAAACCTACCTGATGTTCTCCAAAACCCACAATTTACCATTTTCCACCACGATGACCAACGAGTACACAACAAAACCCAACGGAGACCCCCAAACACCTCAAAAACTTCCCAAAAAAGAACGGGACCACCCCAAGAAACAGAAGAAAACACCAAAAAACATGACTCTGCCCCAAAAGTCCCCCTAAACCTACCTGATGTTCTCCAAAAGCCACAATTTACACTTTTTCACCATGATGACCACGGAAAACCCAACGAAACCCAACGGAGAACCCAAAACACGTCAAAAACACCCCAAACAAGAACAGGATCACCCCCAAAACCAAAGAAAACCCCAAAAAGCACGGATCCAATCCCAAAACAACTCTAAACGTACCTGATGTTCTCCAAATCCAAATGTCCACTCCCAACCACCATAAAACCCATTAGGAACTCAACGAAACCCAACGGAAACCCCAAAACACGTCAAAAACACCCCAAAAAATAACTGAATCAGAAGAAAAAACACCAAAAACTATGAATTTCCCCGCAAAACCACCCTAAACTCACCTGATCTTCTTCAAAACCCACAATCCACTCCCATTTCCCTTAAGGACCAATGAGAATCCAACTAAAACCCAACGGACACCCCAAAACAAGTCAAAAACACCCCAAACAAGAACAGGATAACCCCTAAAAAAGAAAGAAAACCCCAAAAAAACATAGATCCACCCCAAAAGAAAGAAAATTCCTCCCCAAAAAATTTACAATTTTCACCATGATGACCAACATGAACCAAACGAAAACCCAAAAGGAGACACCAAAACACGTCAAAAACACCCCAAAAAAGAAAGGGATCACCCATAAACTGGAAGAAAATCCCCAAAAAGCACAGATCCAATCCCAAAACCAACCTAAACCTACCTGATGTTCTCCAAAACCAACAATTTACCCTTTTCCACCATGATGACCATGGAAAACCCAACGAAACCCAATGGAGACAAAAAACATGTCAAAAAAAAAAAAAAGAAAAAAAAGAACAGGATCTCCCCAAAAAACAGAAGAAAAACCCAAATGCCATAGATCCACCCCAAAAGTCCCCCTAAGCCTACCTGATGTTCTCCAAAACCCACAATTTACCCTTTTTCACAACGATGACCAACGAGAACCCAACAAAACCCAACGGACAACCCCAAAACACGTCAAAAACACCCCAAAAAAGAACAGGATCACCCCAAAAAACAGAAGAAAACCCCAAATACCATGAATCCACCCCAAAAGTCCCCCTAAACCTACCTGAAGTTCTCCAAAACCCACAATTTACCCTTTTCCACCAAGATGCCAACAGAAAACCCAACAAAACCCAACAGAGACATCAAAACATGTCAAAAACACCCCAAAAAAGAACGGGATAACCCCCAAAACTGGAAGAAAATCCCCAAAAAGCATGGATCCAATCCCAAAACCACCCTAAACCTACCTGATCTTCTCCAAATCCCAAAGTCCACTCCCAACCACCATAAAACCCATTAGGAACTCAACAAAACGCAACAGAAACCCCAAAACACCTCAAAAACACCCCAAAAGCAAACCGGATCAGAAGAAAATACGTGATTTAACCCCAAGAAAACCCTTAAACCTACCTGATCTTCTCCAAATCCCAAAATCCACTCCCACCCACCATAAAACCCATTAGGAACTCAACAAAACGCAACGGAAACCCCAAAACACGTCAAAAACACCCCAAAAAGAACTGGATCAGAAGAAAAAAAAAAACAAAACTATGCATTTCCCTCCCAAATCACCCTAAACTCACCTGATCTTCTTCAAAACCCACAATCCACTCCCATTTAGCTTAACGACCAACGAGAACCCAACAAAACCCAACGGAGACCCCAAAAACGTCAAAAACACCCCAAAAAAGAACTGGTTCAACCCCAACAACGAAAGAAAACCCCAAAAGCCATAGATCCACACCAAAAATCCCCCTAAACCAACCTGAAGTTCTCCAAAACCCACAATTTACACTTTTCCACATTGATGACCATGGAAAACCCAACGAAACCCAACGGAGACCACAAAACACGTCAAAAAAAAAAAAAAAAAGAAAAAAAAAAAAAAAAGAAAGGGATCACCCCCAAAATTGGAAGAAAATCCTTCAAAATCATAGATCCACCCCAAAACCACCCTAAACCTACCTGATGATCTCCAAAACCCACAATTTACAATTTTCCACCACCATGACCATGGAAAACCCAACGAAACCCAACGGAGACCCCAAAAGAAGTCAAAAACACCCAAAACAAGAACGGGATAAACCCTAAAAACGAAAGAAAACCCCAAAAGCCATAGATCCACACCAAAAGTCCCCCTAAACCTACCTGATGTTCTCCAAAACCCACAATTTACACTTTTTCACCAGGATGACCAACATGAACCAAACGAAAACCCAAAACGAGACACCAAAACACGTCAAAAACACCCCAAAAATAAAGGGATCACCCATAAACTGGAAGAAAATCCCCAAAAAGCACGGATCCAATCCCAAAACCACCCTAAACCTACCTGATGTTCTCCAAAACCCACAATTTACCATTTTCCACCACGATGACCAACGAGTACACAACAAAACCCAACGGAGACCCCCAAACACCTCAAAAACTTCCCAAAAAAGAACGGGACCACCCCAAGAAACAGAAGAAAACACCAAAAAACATGACTCTGCCCCAAAAGTCCCCCTAAACCTACCTGATGTTCTCCAAAAGCCACAATTTACACTTTTTCACCATGATGACCACGGAAAACCCAACGAAACCCAACGGAGAACCCAAAACACGTCAAAAACACCCCAAACAAGAACAGGATCACCCCCAAAACCAAAGAAAACCCCAAAAAGCACGGATCCAATCCCAAAACAACTCTAAACGTACCTGATGTTCTCCAAATCCAAATGTCCACTCCCAACCACCATAAAACCCATTAGGAACTCAACGAAACCCAACGGAAACCCCAAAACACGTCAAAAACACCCCAAAAAATAACTGAATCAGAAGAAAAAACACCAAAAACTATGAATTTCCCCGCAAAACCACCCTAAACTCACCTGATCTTCTTCAAAACCCACAATCCACTCCCATTTCCCTTAAGGACCAACGAGAATCCAACTAAAACCCAACGGACACCCCAAAACAAGTCAAAAACACCCCAAACAAGAACAGGATAACCCCTAAAAAAGAAAGAAAACCCCAAAAAAACATAGATCCACCCCAAAAGAAAGAAAATTCCTCCCCAAAAAATTTACAATTTTCACCATGATGACCAACATGAACCAAACGAAAACCCAAAAGGAGACACCAAAACACGTCAAAAACACCCCAAAAAAGAAAGGGATCACCCATAAACTGGAAGAAAATCCCCAAAAAGCACAGATCCAATCCCAAAACCAACCTAAACCTACCTGATGTTCTCCAAAACCAACAATTTACCCTTTTCCACCATGATGACCATGGAAAACCCAACGAAACCCAATGGAGACAAAAAACATGTCAAAAAAAAAAAAAAAGGAAAAAAAGAACAGGATCTCCCCAAAAAACAGAAGAAAAACCCAAATGCCATAGATCCACCCCAAAAGTCCCCCTAAGCCTACCTGATGTTCTCCAAAACCCACAATTTACCCTTTTTCACAACGATGACCAACGAGAACCCAACAAAACCCAACGGACAACCCCAAAACACGTCAAAAACACCCCAAAAAAGAACAGGATCACCCCAAAAAACAGAAGAAAACCCCAAATACCATGAATCCACCCCAAAAGTCCCCCTAAACCTACCTGAAGTTCTCCAAAACCCACAATTTACCCTTTTCCACCAAGATGCCAACAGAAAACCCAACAAAACCCAACAGAGACATCAAAACATGTCAAAAACACCCCAAAAAAGAACGGGATAACCCCCAAAACTGGAAGAAAATCCCCAAAAAGCATGGATCCAATCCCAAAACCACCCTAAACCTACCTGATCTTCTCCAAATCCCAAAGTCCACTCCCAACCACCATAAAACCCATTAGGAACTCAACAAAACGCAACAGAAACCCCAAAACACCTCAAAAACACCCCAAAAGCAAACCGGATCAGAAGAAAATACGTGATTTAACCCCAAGAAAACCCTTAAACCTACCTGATCTTCTCCAAATCCCAAAATCCACTCCCACCCACCATAAAACCCATTAGGAACTCAACAAAACGCAACGGAAACCCCAAAACACGTCAAAAACACCCCAAAAAAGAACTGGATCAGAAGAAAAAAAAAAACAAAACTATGCATTTCCCTCCCAAATCACCCTAAACTCACCTGATCTTCTTCAAAACCCACAATCCACTCCCATTTAGCTTAACGACCAACGAGAACCCAACAAAACCCAACGGAGACCCCAAAAACGTCAAAAACACCCCAAAAAAGAACTGGTTCAACCCCAACAACGAAAGAAAACCCCAAAAGCCATAGATCCACACCAAAAATCCCCCTAAACCAACCTGAAGTTCTCCAAAACCCACAATTTACACTTTTCCACATTGATGACCATGGAAAACCCAACGAAACCCAACGGAGACCACAAAACACGTCAAAAAAAAAAAAAAAAAAAAAGAAAGGGATCACCCCCAAAATTGGAAGAAAATCCTTCAAAATCATAGATCCACCCCAAAACCACCCTAAACCTACCTGATGATCTCCAAAACCCACAATTTACAATTTTCCACCACCATGACCATGGAAAACCCAACGAAACCCAACGGAGACCCCAAAAGAAGTCAAAAACACCCAAAACAAGAACGGGATAAACCCTAAAAACGAAAGAAAACCCCAAAAGCCATAGATCCACACCAAAAGTCCCCCTAAACCTACCTGATGTTCTCCAAAACCCACAATTTACACTTTTTCACCAGGATGACCAACATGAACCAAACGAAAACCCAAAACGAGACACCAAAACACGTCAAAAACACCCCAAAAATAAAGGGATCACCCATAAACTGGAAGAAAATCCCCAAAAAGCACGGATCCAATCCCAAAACCACCCTAAACCTACCTGATGTTCTCCAAAACCCACAATTTACCATTTTCCACCACGATGACCAACGAGTACACAACAAAACCCAACGGAGACCCCCAAACACCTCAAAAACTTCCCAAAAAAGAACGGGACCACCCCAAGAAACAGAAGAAAACACCAAAAAACATGACTCTGCCCCAAAAGTCCCCCTAAACCTACCTGATGTTCTCCAAAAGCCACAATTTACACTTTTTCACCATGATGACCACGGAAAACCCAACGAAACCCAACGGAGAACCCAAAACACGTCAAAAACACCCCAAACAAGAACAGGATCACCCCCAAAACCAAAGAAAACCCCAAAAAGCACGGATCCAATCCCAAAACAACTCTAAACGTACCTGATGTTCTCCAAATCCAAATGTCCACTCCCAACCACCATAAAACCCATTAGGAACTCAACGAAACCCAACGGAAACCCCAAAACACGTCAAAAACACCCCAAAAAATAACTGAATCAGAAGAAAAAACACCAAAAACTATGAATTTCCCCGCAAAACCACCCTAAACTCACCTGATCTTCTTCAAAACCCACAATCCACTCCCATTTCCCTTAAGGACCAACGAGAATCCAACTAAAACCCAACGGACACCCCAAAACAAGTCAAAAACACCCCAAACAAGAACAGGATAACCCCTAAAAAAGAAAGAAAACCCCAAAAAAACATAGATCCACCCCAAAAGAAAGAAAATTCCTCCCCAAAAAATTTACAATTTTCACCATGATGACCAACATGAACCAAACGAAAACCCAAAAGGAGACACCAAAACACGTCAAAAACACCCCAAAAAAGAAAGGGATCACCCATAAACTGGAAGAAAATCCCCAAAAAGCACAGATCCAATCCCAAAACCAACCTAAACCTACCTGATGTTCTCCAAAACCAACAATTTACCCTTTTCCACCATGATGACCATGGAAAACCCAACGAAACCCAATGGAGACAAAAAACATGTCAAAAAAAAAAAAAAAGAAAAAAAAGAACAGGATCTCCCCAAAAAACAGAAGAAAAACCCAAATGCCATAGATCCACCCCAAAAGTCCCCCTAAGCCTACCTGATGTTCTCCAAAACCCACAATTTACCCTTTTTCACAACGATGACCAACGAGAACCCAACAAAACCCAACGGACAACCCCAAAACACGTCAAAAACACCCCAAAAAAGAACAGGATCACCCCAAAAAACAGAAGAAAACCCCAAATACCATGAATCCACCCCAAAAGTCCCCCTAAACCTACCTGAAGTTCTCCAAAACCCACAATTTACCCTTTTCCACCAAGATGCCAACAGAAAACCCAACAAAACCCAACAGAGACATCAAAACATGTCAAAAACACCCCAAAAAAGAACGGGATAACCCCCAAAACTGGAAGAAAATCCCCAAAAAGCATGGATCCAATCCCAAAACCACCCTAAACCTACCTGATCTTCTCCAAATCCCAAAGTCCACTCCCAACCACCATAAAACCCATTAGGAACTCAACAAAACGCAACAGAAACCCCAAAACACCTCAAAAACACCCCAAAAGCAAACCGGATCAGAAGAAAATACGTGATTTAACCCCAAGAAAACCCTTAAACCTACCTGATCTTCTCCAAATCCCAAAATCCACTCCCACCCACCATAAAACCCATTAGGAACTCAACAAAACGCAACGGAAACCCCAAAACACGTCAAAAACACCCCAAAAAAGAACTGGATCAGAAGAAAAAAAAAAAACAAAACTATGCATTTCCCTCCCAAATCACCCTAAACTCACCTGATCTTCTTCAAAACCCACAATCCACTCCCATTTAGCTTAACGACCAACGAGAACCCAACAAAACCCAACGGAGACCCCAAAAACGTCAAAAACACCCCAAAAAAGAACTGGTTCAACCCCAACAACGAAAGAAAACCCCAAAAGCCATAGATCCACACCAAAAATCCCCCTAAACCAACCTGAAGTTCTCCAAAACCCACAATTTACACTTTTCCACATTGATGACCATGGAAAACCCAACGAAACCCAACGGAGACCACAAAACACGTCAAAAAAAAAAAAAAAAAAAAAAAAAAAAAAAAAAGAAAGGGATCACCCCCAAAATTGGAAGAAAATCCTTCAAAATCATAGATCCACCCCAAAACCACCCTAAACCTACCTGATGTTCTCCAAAACCCACAATTTACACTTTTTCACCAGGATGACCAACATGAACCAAACGAAAACCCAAAACGAGACACCAAAACACGTCAAAAACACCCCAAAAATAAAGGGATCACCCATAAACTGGAAGAAAATCCCCAAAAAGCACGGATCCAATCCCAAAACCACCCTAAACCTACCTGATGTTCTCCAAAACCCACAATTTACCATTTTCCACCACGATGACCAACGAGTACACAACAAAACCCAACGGAGACCCCCAAACACCTCAAAAACTTCCCAAAAAAGAACGGGACCACCCCAAGAAACAGAAGAAAACACCAAAAAACATGACTCTGCCCCAAAAGTCCCCCTAAACCTACCTGATGTTCTCCAAAAGCCACAATTTACACTTTTTCACCATGATGACCACGGAAAACCCAACGAAACCCAACGGAGAACCCAAAACACGTCAAAAACACCCCAAACAAGAACAGGATCACCCCCAAAACCAAAGAAAACCCCAAAAAGCACGGATCCAATCCCAAAACAACTCTAAACGTACCTGATGTTCTCCAAATCCAAATGTCCACTCCCAACCACCATAAAACCCATTAGGAACTCAACGAAACCCAACGGAAACCCCAAAACACGTCAAAAACACCCCAAAAAATAACTGAATCAGAAGAAAAAACACCAAAAACTATGAATTTCCCCGCAAAACCACCCTAAACTCACCTGATCTTCTTCAAAACCCACAATCCACTCCCATTTCCCTTAAGGACCAACGAGAATCCAACTAAAACCCAACGGACACCCCAAAACAAGTCAAAAACACCCCAAACAAGAACAGGATAACCCCTAAAAAAGAAAGAAAACCCCAAAAAAACATAGATCCACCCCAAAAGAAAGAAAATTCCTCCCCAAAAAATTTACAATTTTCACCATGATGACCAACATGAACCAAACGAAAACCCAAAAGGAGACACCAAAACACGTCAAAAACACCCCAAAAAAGAAAGGGATCACCCATAAACTGGAAGAAAATCCCCAAAAAGCACAGATCCAATCCCAAAACCAACCTAAACCTACCTGATGTTCTCCAAAACCAACAATTTACCCTTTTCCACCATGATGACCATGGAAAACCCAACGAAACCCAATGGAGACAAAAAACATGTCAAAAAAAAAAAAAGAAAAAAAAGAACAGGATCTCCCCAAAAAACAGAAGAAAAACCCAAATGCCATAGATCCACCCCAAAAGTCCCCCTAAGCCTACCTGATGTTCTCCAAAACCCACAATTTACCCTTTTTCACAACGATGACCAACGAGAACCCAACAAAACCCAACGGACAACCCCAAAACACGTCAAAAACACCCCAAAAAAGAACAGGATCACCCCAAAAAACAGAAGAAAACCCCAAATACCATGAATCCACCCCAAAAGTCCCCCTAAACCTACCTGAAGTTCTCCAAAACCCACAATTTACCCTTTTCCACCAAGATGCCAACAGAAAACCCAACAAAACCCAACAGAGACATCAAAACATGTCAAAAACACCCCAAAAAAGAACGGGATAACCCCCAAAACTGGAAGAAAATCCCCAAAAAGCATGGATCCAATCCCAAAACCACCCTAAACCTACCTGATCTTCTCCAAATCCCAAAGTCCACTCCCAACCACCATAAAACCCATTAGGAACTCAACAAAACGCAACAGAAACCCCAAAACACCTCAAAAACACCCCAAAAGCAAACCGGATCAGAAGAAAATACGTGATTTAACCCCAAGAAAACCCTTAAACCTACCTGATCTTCTCCAAATCCCAAAATCCACTCCCACCCACCATAAAACCCATTAGGAACTCAACAAAACGCAACGGAAACCCCAAAACACGTCAAAAACACCCCAAAAAAGAACTGGATCAGAAGAAAAAAAAAACAAAACTATGCATTTCCCTCCCAAATCACCCTAAACTCACCTGATCTTCTTCAAAACCCACAATCCACTCCCATTTAGCTTAACGACCAACGAGAACCCAACAAAACCCAACGGAGACCCCAAAAACGTCAAAAACACCCCAAAAAAGAACTGGTTCAACCCCAACAACGAAAGAAAACCCCAAAAGCCATAGATCCACACCAAAAATCCCCCTAAACCAACCTGAAGTTCTCCAAAACCCACAATTTACACTTTTCCACATTGATGACCATGGAAAACCCAACGAAACCCAACGGAGACCACAAAACACGTCAAAAAAAAAAAAAAAAAAAAAAAAAAAAGAAAGGGATCACCCCCAAAATTGGAAGAAAATCCTTCAAAATCATAGATCCACCCCAAAACCACCCTAAACCTACCTGATGATCTCCAAAACCCACAATTTACAATTTTCCACCACCATGACCATGGAAAACCCAACGAAACCCAACGGAGACCCCAAAAGAAGTCAAAAACACCCAAAACAAGAACGGGATAAACCCTAAAAACGAAAGAAAACCCCAAAAGCCATAGATCCACACCAAAAGTCCCCCTAAACCTACCTGATGTTCTCCAAAACCCACAATTTACACTTTTTCACCAGGATGACCAACATGAACCAAACGAAAACCCAAAACGAGACACCAAAACACGTCAAAAACACCCCAAAAATAAAGGGATCACCCATAAACTGGAAGAAAATCCCCAAAAAGCACGGATCCAATCCCAAAACCACCCTAAACCTACCTGATGTTCTCCAAAACCCACAATTTACCATTTTCCACCACGATGACCAACGAGTACACAACAAAACCCAACGGAGACCCCCAAACACCTCAAAAACTTCCCAAAAAAGAACGGGACCACCCCAAGAAACAGAAGAAAACACCAAAAAACATGACTCTGCCCCAAAAGTCCCCCTAAACCTACCTGATGTTCTCCAAAAGCCACAATTTACACTTTTTCACCATGATGACCACGGAAAACCCAACGAAACCCAACGGAGAACCCAAAACACGTCAAAAACACCCCAAACAAGAACAGGATCACCCCCAAAACCAAAGAAAACCCCAAAAAGCACGGATCCACTCCCAAAACAACTCTAAACGTACCTGATGTTCTCCAAATCCAAATGTCCACTCCCAACCACCATAAAACCCATTAGGAACTCAACGAAACCCAACGGAAACCCCAAAACACGTCAAAAACACCCCAAAAAATAACTGAATCAGAAGAAAAAACACCAAAAACTATGAATTTCCCCGCAAAACCACCCTAAACTCACCTGATCTTCTTCAAAACCCACAATCCACTCCCATTTCCCTTAAGGACCAACGAGAATCCAACTAAAACCCAACGGACACCCCAAAACAAGTCAAAAACACCCCAAACAAGAACAGGATAACCCCTAAAAAAGAAAGAAAACCCCAAAAAAACATAGATCCACCCCAAAAGAAAGAAAATTCCTCCCCAAAAAATTTACAATTTTCACCATGATGACCAACATGAACCAAACGAAAACCCAAAAGGAGACACCAAAACACGTCAAAAACACCCCAAAAAAGAAAGGGATCACCCATAAACTGGAAGAAAATCCCCAAAAAGCACAGATCCAATCCCAAAACCAACCTAAACCTACCTGATGTTCTCCAAAACCAACAATTTACCCTTTTCCACCATGATGACCATGGAAAACCCAACGAAACCCAATGGAGACAAAAAACATGTCAAAAAAAAAAAAAAAGAAAAAAAAGAACAGGATCTCCCCAAAAAACAGAAGAAAAACCCAAATGCCATAGATCCACCCCAAAAGTCCCCCTAAGCCTACCTGATGTTCTCCAAAACCCACAATTTACCCTTTTTCACAACGATGACCAACGAGAACCCAACAAAACCCAACGGACAACCCCAAAACACGTCAAAAACACCCCAAAAAAGAACAGGATCACCCCAAAAAACAGAAGAAAACCCCAAATACCATGAATCCACCCCAAAAGTCCCCCTAAACCTACCTGAAGTTCTCCAAAACCCACAATTTACCCTTTTCCACCAAGATGCCAACAGAAAACCCAACAAAACCCAACAGAGACATCAAAACATGTCAAAAACACCCCAAAAAAGAACGGGATAACCCCCAAAACTGGAAGAAAATCCCCAAAAAGCATGGATCCAATCCCAAAACCACCCTAAACCTACCTGATCTTCTCCAAATCCCAAAGTCCACTCCCAACCACCATAAAACCCATTAGGAACTCAACAAAACGCAACAGAAACCCCAAAACACCTCAAAAACACCCCAAAAGCAAACCGGATCAGAAGAAAATACGTGATTTAACCCCAAGAAAACCCTTAAACCTACCTGATCTTCTCCAAATCCCAAAATCCACTCCCACCCACCATAAAACCCATTAGGAACTCAACAAAACGCAACGGAAACCCCAAAACACGTCAAAAACACCCCAAAAAGAACTGGATCAGAAGAAAAAAAAAAACAAAACTATGCATTTCCCTCCCAAATCACCCTAAACTCACCTGATCTTCTTCAAAACCCACAATCCACTCCCATTTAGCTTAACGACCAACGAGAACCCAACAAAACCCAACGGAGACCCCAAAAACGTCAAAAACACCCCAAAAAAGAACTGGTTCAACCCCAACAACGAAAGAAAACCCCAAAAGCCATAGATCCACACCAAAAATCCCCCTAAACCAACCTGAAGTTCTCCAAAACCCACAATTTACACTTTTCCACATTGATGACCATGGAAAACCCAACGAAACCCAACGGAGACCACAAAACACGTCAAAAAAAAAAAAAAAAAAAAAAGAAAGGGATCACCCCCAAAATTGGAAGAAAATCCTTCAAAATCATAGATCCACCCCAAAACCACCCTAAACCTACCTGATGATCTCCAAAACCCACAATTTACAATTTTCCACCACCATGACCATGGAAAACCCAACGAAACCCAACGGAGACCCCAAAAGAAGTCAAAAACACCCAAAACAAGAACGGGATAAACCCTAAAAACGAAAGAAAACCCCAAAAGCCATAGATCCACACCAAAAGTCCCCCTAAACCTACCTGATGTTCTCCAAAACCCACAATTTACACTTTTTCACCAGGATGACCAACATGAACCAAACGAAAACCCAAAACGAGACACCAAAACACGTCAAAAACACCCCAAAAATAAAGGGATCACCCATAAACTGGAAGAAAATCCCCAAAAAGCACGGATCCAATCCCAAAACCACCCTAAACCTACCTGATGTTCTCCAAAACCCACAATTTACCATTTTCCACCACGATGACCAACGAGTACACAACAAAACCCAACGGAGACCCCCAAACACCTCAAAAACTTCCCAAAAAAGAACGGGACCACCCCAAGAAACAGAAGAAAACACCAAAAAACATGACTCTGCCCCAAAAGTCCCCCTAAACCTACCTGATGTTCTCCAAAAGCCACAATTTACACTTTTTCACCATGATGACCACGGAAAACCCAACGAAACCCAACGGAGAACCCAAAACACGTCAAAAACACCCCAAACAAGAACAGGATCACCCCCAAAACCAAAGAAAACCCCAAAAAGCACGGATCCAATCCCAAAACAACTCTAAACGTACCTGATGTTCTCCAAATCCAAATGTCCACTCCCAACCACCATAAAACCCATTAGGAACTCAACGAAACCCAACGGAAACCCCAAAACACGTCAAAAACACCCCAAAAAATAACTGAATCAGAAGAAAAAACACCAAAAACTATGAATTTCCCCGCAAAACCACCCTAAACTCACCTGATCTTCTTCAAAACCCACAATCCACTCCCATTTCCCTTAAGGACCAACGAGAATCCAACTAAAACCCAACGGACACCCCAAAACAAGTCAAAAACACCCCAAACAAGAACAGGATAACCCCTAAAAAAGAAAGAAAACCCCAAAAAAACATAGATCCACCCCAAAAGAAAGAAAATTCCTCCCCAAAAAATTTACAATTTTCACCATGATGACCAACATGAACCAAACGAAAACCCAAAAGGAGACACCAAAACACGTCAAAAACACCCCAAAAAAGAAAGGGATCACCCATAAACTGGAAGAAAATCCCCAAAAAGCACAGATCCAATCCCAAAACCAACCTAAACCTACCTGATGTTCTCCAAAACCAACAATTTACCCTTTTCCACCATGATGACCATGGAAAACCCAACGAAACCCAATGGAGACAAAAAACATGTCAAAAAAAAAAAAAAAGAAAAAAAAGAACAGGATCTCCCCAAAAAACAGAAGAAAAACCCAAATGCCATAGATCCACCCCAAAAGTCCCCCTAAGCCTACCTGATGTTCTCCAAAACCCACAATTTACCCTTTTTCACAACGATGACCAACGAGAACCCAACAAAACCCAACGGACAACCCCAAAACACGTCAAAAACACCCCAAAAAAGAACAGGATCACCCCAAAAAACAGAAGAAAACCCCAAATACCATGAATCCACCCCAAAAGTCCCCCTAAACCTACCTGAAGTTCTCCAAAACCCACAATTTACCCTTTTCCACCAAGATGCCAACAGAAAACCCAACAAAACCCAACAGAGACATCAAAACATGTCAAAAACACCCCAAAAAAGAACGGGATAACCCCCAAAACTGGAAGAAAATCCCCAAAAAGCATGGATCCAATCCCAAAACCACCCTAAACCTACCTGATCTTCTCCAAATCCCAAAGTCCACTCCCAACCACCATAAAACCCATTAGGAACTCAACAAAACGCAACAGAAACCCCAAAACACCTCAAAAACACCCCAAAAGCAAACCGGATCAGAAGAAAATACGTGATTTAACCCCAAGAAAACCCTTAAACCTACCTGATCTTCTCCAAATCCCAAAATCCACTCCCACCCACCATAAAACCCATTAGGAACTCAACAAAACGCAACGGAAACCCCAAAACACGTCAAAAACACCCCAAAAAAGAACTGGATCAGAAGAAAAAAAAAAAACAAAACTATGCATTTCCCTCCCAAATCACCCTAAACTCACCTGATCTTCTTCAAAACCCACAATCCACTCCCATTTAGCTTAACGACCAACGAGAACCCAACAAAACCCAACGGAGACCCCAAAAACGTCAAAAACACCCCAAAAAAGAACTGGTTCAACCCCAACAACGAAAGAAAACCCCAAAAGCCATAGATCCACACCAAAAATCCCCCTAAACCAACCTGAAGTTCTCCAAAACCCACAATTTACACTTTTCCACATTGATGACCATGGAAAACCCAACGAAACCCAACGGAGACCACAAAACACGTCAAAAAAAAAAAAAAAAAAAAAAAAAAAAAAGAAAGGGATCACCCCCAAAATTGGAAGAAAATCCTTCAAAATCATAGATCCACCCCAAAACCACCCTAAACCTACCTGATGATCTCCAAAACCCACAATTTACAATTTTCCACCACCATGACCATGGAAAACCCAACGAAACCCAACGGAGACCCCAAAAGAAGTCAAAAACACCCAAAACAAGAACGGGATAAACCCTAAAAACGAAAGAAAACCCCAAAAGCCATAGATCCACACCAAAAGTCCCCCTAAACCTACCTGATGTTCTCCAAAACCCACAATTTACACTTTTTCACCAGGATGACCAACATGAACCAAACGAAAACCCAAAACGAGACACCAAAACACGTCAAAAACACCCCAAAAATAAAGGGATCACCCATAAACTGGAAGAAAATCCCCAAAAAGCACGGATCCAATCCCAAAACCACCCTAAACCTACCTGATGTTCTCCAAAACCCACAATTTACCATTTTCCACCACGATGACCAACGAGTACACAACAAAACCCAACGGAGACCCCCAAACACCTCAAAAACTTCCCAAAAAAGAACGGGACCACCCCAAGAAACAGAAGAAAACACCAAAAAACATGACTCTGCCCCAAAAGTCCCCCTAAACCTACCTGATGTTCTCCAAAAGCCACAATTTACACTTTTTCACCATGATGACCACGGAAAACCCAACGAAACCCAACGGAGAACCCAAAACACGTCAAAAACACCCCAAACAAGAACAGGATCACCCCCAAAACCAAAGAAAACCCCAAAAAGCACGGATCCAATCCCAAAACAACTCTAAACGTACCTGATGTTCTCCAAATCCAAATGTCCACTCCCAACCACCATAAAACCCATTAGGAACTCAACGAAACCCAACGGAAACCCCAAAACACGTCAAAAACACCCCAAAAAATAACTGAATCAGAAGAAAAAACACCAAAAACTATGAATTTCCCCGCAAAACCACCCTAAACTCACCTGATCTTCTTCAAAACCCACAATCCACTCCCATTTCCCTTAAGGACCAACGAGAATCCAACTAAAACCCAACGGACACC
>NW_028136929.1:10000-12500 GCF_965140915.1 Aythya marila | reverse complement strand
TTTAGAGTTAGGGTTAGGGTTAGGGTTAGGTTTAGGGTTAGGGTTAGGGTTAGGGTTAGTGTTAGTGTTAGGGTTAGGGTTAGGTTTAGGGTTAGGGTTAGGGTTAGGGTTAGGGTTAGGTTTAGTGTTCTCAGGGTTAGGGTTAGGGTTAGGGTTAGGGTTAGGGATAGGTTTAGGGTCAGGGTTAGGGTTAGGTTTAGGGTTATGGTTAGGGATAGGTTTAGGCTTAGGGTTAGGGTTAGGGTTAATGTTACGGATAGGGTTAGGGTTAGGGTTAGGATTAGGGTTAGGGTTCTGTTTAGGGTTAGGGTTAGGGTTAGGGTGGGGGTTAGGGTTAGGTTTAGAGTTAGGGTTAGGGTTAGGGTTAGGGTTAGGGTTAGGATAGGGTTAGGTTTAGTGTTAGGATTAGGTTTAGGGTTAGGGTTAGGGTTAGGGTTAGGTTTTAGGGTTAGGGTTAGGGTTAGGGTTAGGGTTAGGGTTAGGGTTAGGTTTACGGTTAGGTTTAGGGTTAGCTTTAGGGTTAGGGATAGGGTTAGGGTTAGGGTTAGGGTTAGGGTTAGGGTTAGGGTTAGGGTTAGGGTAAGGGTTAGGATTAGGGTTAGGGGTAGGGTTAGGGTTAGGGTTAGGGTTAGGTTTAGGGTTAGGGTTAGGGTTAGCTTTAGGGTTAGGGTTAGGGTTAGTGTTAGGGTTAGGGTTAGGGTTAGGGTTCTCTTAGGGTTAGGGTTAGGATTAGGTTTAGGTTTAGGTTTAGGGTTAGGGTTAGTGTTAGGGTTAGGGTTAGGTTTAGGTTTAGAGTTAGGGTTAGGGTTAGGGTTAGGGTTAGGTTTAGGGTTAGGGTTAGGGTTAGTGTTAGTGTTAGGGTTAGGGTTAGGGTTAGGTTTAGGGTTAGGGTTAGCGTTAGGGTAGGGGATATGGTTAGGTTTAGAGTTAGGGTTAGGTTTAGGGTTAGGGTTAGGGTTAGGTTTAGGGTTAGGCTTAGGGTTAGGGTTAGGTTTAGTGTTCTCAGGGTTAGGGTTAGGGTTAGGGTTAGGGTTAGGGTTAGGGATAGGTTTAGGGTTAGGGTTAGGGTTAGGTTTAGGGTTATGGTTAGGGATAGGTTTAGGGTTAGGGTTAGGGTTAGGGTTAATGTTACGGTTCGGGTTAGGGTTAGGTTTAGGATTAGGGTTAGGGTTCTGTTTAGGGTTAGGGTTAGGGTTAGGGTGGGGGTTAGGGTTAGGTTTAGAGTTAGGGTTAGGGTTAGGGTTAGGGTTAGGGTTAGGGTTAGGGTTAGGATAGGGTTAGGTTTAGTGTTAGGGTTAGGGTTAGGGTTAGGGTTAGGTTTTAGTGTTAGGGTTAGGGTTAGGGTTATGGTTAGGGTTAGGGTTAGGTTTACGGTTAGGGTTAGGGTTAGCTTTAGGTTTAGGGATAGGTTTAGTGTTAGGGTTGGGGTTAGGGTTAGGGTTCTCTTAGGGTTAGGGTTAGGGTTAGGGTTAGGGTTAGGGTTAGGGTTAGGGTTAGGGTTAGGGTTAGTGTTAGGGTTAGGGTTAGGTTTAGGTTAACAGTTAGGGTTAGGGTTAGGGTTAGGTTTAGGGTTAGGGTTAGGGTTAGGGTTAGTGTTAGTGTTAGGGTTAGGGTTAGGTTTAGGGTTAGGGTTAGGTTTAGGGTAGGGGATAGGGTTAGGTTTAGAGTTAGGGTTAGGTTTAGGGTTAGGGTTAGGGTTAGCGTTAGGGATAGGGTTAGGTTTAGTGTTCTCAGGGTTAGGGTTAGGGTTAGGGTTAGGGTTAGGGTTAGGGATAGGTTTAGGGTTAGGGTTAGGGTTAGGTTTAGGGTTATGGTTAGGGATAGGTTTAGGGTTAGGGTTAGGGTTAGGGTTAGGGTTAGGGTTAGGGTTAGGGTTAGGATTAGGGTTAGGTTTAGGGCTAGTGTTAGGGTTAGGGTTAGGTTTAGGTTTAGAGTTAGGGTTAGGGTTAGGGTTAGGTTTAGGGTTAGGGTTAGGGTTAGGGTTAGTGTTAGTGTTAGGGTTAGGGTTAGGTTTAGGGTTAGGGTTAGGGTTAGGGTAGGGGATAGGGTTAGGTTTAGAGTTAGGGTTAGGTTTAGGGTTAGGGTTAGGGTTAGGGTTAGGGTTAGGGTTAGGTTTAGTGTTCTCAGGGTTAGGGTTAGTGTTAGTGTTAGGGTTAGGGTTAGGTTTAGGGTTAGGGTTAGGGTTAGGGTTAGGGTTAGGGTTAGGGTTAGTGTTCTCAGGGTTAGGGTTAGGGTTAGGGTTAGGGTTAGGGATAGGTTTAGGGTCAGGGTTAGGGTTAGGTTTAGGGTTATGGTTAGGGATAGGTTTAGGGTTAGGGTTAGGGTTAGGGTTAATGTTACGGTTAGGGTTAGGGTTAGGGTTAGGATTAGGGTTAGGGTTCTGTTTAGGGTTAGGGTTAGGGTTAGGGTGGGGGTTAGGGTTAGGTTTAGAGTTAGGGTTAGGGTTAGGGTTAGGGTTAGGGTTAGGGGTAGGTTTAGGGTTAGGGTTAGGATTAGGGTT
>NW_028136929.1:0-2500 GCF_965140915.1 Aythya marila | reverse complement strand
TAGGGTTAGTGTTAGGGTTAGGGTTAGGGTTAGGGTTCTCTTAGGGTTAGGGTTAGGCATAAGTTTAGGGTTAGGGTTAGGGTTAGGGTTAGGGTTAGGGTTAGGGTTAGGGTTAGGGTTAAGATTAGGTTTAGGTTTAGGTTTAGGGTTAGGGTTAGTGTTAGGGTTAGGGTTAGGTTTACGTTTAGAGTTAGGGTTAGGGTTAGGTTTAGGGTTAGGGTTAGGGTTAGTGTTAGTGTTAGGGTTAGGGTTAGGGTTAGGGTTAGGTTTAGGGTTAGGGTTAGGGTTAGGGTAGGGGATATGGTTAGGTTTAGAGTTAGGGTTAGGTTTAGGATTAGAGTTAGGGTTAGGTTTAGGGTTAGGCTTAGGGTTAGGGTTAGGTTTAGTGTTCTAAGGGTTAGGGTTAGGGTTAGGGTTAGGGTTAGGGATAGGTTTAGGGTTAGGGTTAGGGTTAGGTTTAGGGTTATGGTTAGGGATATGTTTAGGGTTAGGGTTAGGGTTAGGGTTAATGTTACGGTTAGGGTTAGGGTTAGGTTTAGGATTAGGGTTAGGGTTCTGTTTAGGGTAAGGGTTAGGGTTAGGGTGGGGGTTAGGGTTAGGTTTAGAGTTAGGGTTAGGGTTAGGGTTAGGGTTAGGGTTAGGATAGGGTTAGGTTTAGTGTTAGGGTTAGGGTTAGGGTTAGGTTTAGGGTTAGGTTTTAGGGTTAGGGTTAGGGTTAGGGTTAGGGTTAGGGTTAGGGTTAGGTTTACGGTTAGGGTTAGGGTTAGCTTTAGGGTTAGGGATAGGGTTAGTGTTAGGGTTGGGGTTAGGGTTAGGGTTCTCTTAGGGTTAGGGTTAGGGTTAGGGTTAGGGTTAGGGTTAGGGTTAGGGTTGGGGTTAGGGTTAGTGTTAGGGTTAGGGTTAGGTTTAGGTTTAGAGTTAGGGTTAGGGTTAGGGTTAGGTTTAGGGTTAGGATTAGGGTTAGGGTTAGGGTTAGTGTTAGTGTTAGGGTTAGGGTTAGGTTTAGGGTTAGGGTTAGGGTTAGGGTAGGGGATAGGGTTAGGTTTAGAGTTAGGGTTAGGTTTAGGGTTAGGGGTAGGGTTAGGGTTAGGGTTAGGGTTAGGTTTAGTGTTCTCAGGTTTAGGGTTAGGGTTAGGGTTAGGGATAGGTTTAGGGTCAGGGTTAGGGTTAGGTTTAGGGTTATGGTTAGGGATAGGTTTAGGGTTAGGGTTAGGGTTAGGGTTAATGTTACGGTTAGGGTTAGGGTTAGGGTTAGGATTAGGGTTAGGGTTCTGTTTAGGTTTAGGGTTAGGGTTAGGGTGGGGGTTAGGGTTAGGTTTAGAGTTAGGGTTAGGGTTAGGGTTAGGGTTAGGGTTAGGATAGGGTTAGGTATAGTGTTAGGATTAGGGTTAGGGTTAGGGTTAGGGTTAGGGTTAGGTTTTAGGGTTAGGGTTAGGGTTAGGGTTAGGGTTAGGGTTAGGGTTAGGGTTAGGGTTAGGTTTACGGTTAGGGTTAGGGTTAGCTTTAGGGTTAGGGATAGGGTTAGTGTTAGGGTTGGGGTTAGGGTTAGGGTTCTCTTAGGGTTAGGGTTAGGGTTAGGGTTAGGGTTAGGGTTAGGGTTAGGGTAAGGGTTAGGATTAGGGTTAGGGGTAGGGTTAGAGTTAGGGTTAGGGTTAGGTTTAGGGTTAGGGTTAGGGTTAGCTTTAGGGTTAGGTTTAGGGTTAGTGTTAGTGTTAGGGTTAGGGTTAGGGTTCTCTTAGGGTTAGGGTTAGGCATAAGTTTAGGGTTAGGGTTAGGTTTTGGGTTAGGGTTAGGGTTAGGGTTAGGATTAGGTTTAGGTTTAGGTTTAGGGTTAGGGTTAGTGTAAGGGTTAGGGTTAGGTTTAGGTTTAGAGTTAGGGTTAGGGTTAGGGTTAGGGTTAGGTTTAGGGTTAGGGTTAGGGTTAGTGTTAGTGTTAGGGTTAGGGTTAGGGTTAGGGTTAGGTTTAGGGTTAGGGTTAGGGTTAGGGTAGGGGATATGGTTAGGTTTAGAGTTAGGGTTAGGTTTAGGGTTAGGGTTAGGGTTAGGTTTAGGGTTAGGCTTAGGGTTAGGGTTAGGTTTAGTGTTCTCAGGGTTAGGGTTAGGGTTACGGTTAGGGTTAGGGATAGGTTTAGGGTTAGGGTTAGGGTTAGGGTTAATGTTACGGTTAGGGTTAGGGTTAGGTTTAGGATTAGGGTTAGGGTTCTGTTTAGGGTTAGGGTTAGGGTTAGGGTGGGGGTTAGGGTTAGGTTTAGAGTTAGGGTTAGGGTTAGGGTTAGGGTTAGGGTTAGGATAGGGTTAGGTTTAGTGTTAGGGTTAGGGTTAGGGTTAGGGTTAGGGTTAGGTTTTAGGGTTAGGGTTAGGGTTAGGGTTAGGGTTAGGGTTAGGTTTACGGTTAGGGTTAGGGTTAGCTTTAGGGTTAGGGATAGGGTTAGTGTTAGGGTTGGGGTTAGGGTTAGGGTTCTCTTAGGGTTAGGGTTAGGGTTAGGGTTAGGGTTAGGGT
>NW_028136930.1:0-33860 GCF_965140915.1 Aythya marila | reverse complement strand
AGGTGTCCCCCCTGGCTGGTGAGCGACGGGGGGGGGGGGGGCGAGGGACCCTACAGACGCCCCCCGGGGGTCCTGCCCCGTTCCTGGCCCGTATCCCGCATCCCCGTGCCCCCCCCGGGCGGCCGCCCCCCCCGCCACAAACCCCTGCCCCTCTCCATGATCTTCAAGCTGCAAAACGCTTTTTGGGAGCAAGGTTTTTTTGGGGGGGGGGGTGGTGGCGGCGGCCCCCGTGGGCTGCCCCTCGCCTTCCCCCGTTCGCCCCAAAAGCAGCCCCCGCTGGCCCCGGCCCCCCCGCCCCCCCCTGCGATGGCTGGGGGTGAAGGTGAGCGACCCGCGGGGGGGGGCTGTGGGTCTGGGGGGGGGGTTTGGGGGGGGTTGAGGGGCTTCAGGGGGGTGGATTTGGGGTTTTGGGGGGGTTGAGGGGATTCAGGGGGGTGGATTTGGGGTTTGGGGGGGTCTGGGGGGCTTCAGGGGGGTGGATTTGGGGTTTTGGGGGGGCTGGGGGGCTTCAGGGGGGTGGATTTGGGGGATTTGGGGGGCTGGGGGCTTCAGGGGGGTGGATGGGGGGGGATTTGGGGGGGCTCTGGGGGCTTCAGTGGGGTGCATGGGGGGGACTTGGGGGCTGGGGGGGCTTCAGGGGGTTGGATTTGGGGTTTTGGGGGCCTGGGGGCTTCAGGGGGTTGGATGGGGGGGATTTGGGGGGCTGGGGGGGCTTCAGGGGGGTGGATTTGGGGTTTTGGGGGTCCTGGGGGGCTTCAGTGGGGTGGATGGGGGGGATTTGGGGGGGCTCTGGGGGCTTCAGGGGGGTGGATTTGGGGTTTTGGGGGGGGTTGAGGGGCTTCAGGGGGTTGGATGGGGGGGATTTGGGGGGCTGGGGGGGCTTCAGTGGGGTGGATTTGGGGTTTGGGGGGGTCTGGGGGGCTTCAGGGGGGTGGATTTGGGGTTTTGGGGGGGTTGAGGGGCTTCAGGGGGGTGGATTTGGGGGATTTGGGGGGGTCTGGGGGGCTTCAGGGGGGTGGATTTGGGGTTTTAGGGGGCTGGGGGCTTCAGGGGGGTGGATGGGGGGGGATTTGGGGGGGTCTGGGGGGCTTCAGGGGGGTGGATTGGGGGTTTTGGGGGGGTTGAGGGGATTCAGGGGGGTGGATTTGGGGTTTGGGGGGGGTTGAGGGGCTTCAGGGGGGTGGATTTGGGGTTTTGGGGGGGTTGAGGGGATTCAGGGGGGTGGATTTGGGGTTTTTGGGGGGCTGGGGGCTTCAGGGGGGTGGATTTGGGGTTTTGGGGGGGTTGAGGGGCTTCAGGGGGGTGGATTTGGGGTTTTGGGGGGGTTGAGGGGCTTCAGAGGGGTGGATTTGGGGGATTTGGGGGGGTCTGGGGGGCTTCAGGGGGGTGGATTTGGAGTTTTAGGGGGCTGGGGGCTTCATGGGGGTGGATTTGGGGTTTTGGGGGGGCTTCAATAGGATGGATTGGGGGTTTTGGGGTCTGGGGGCTTCACTGGGATGAATGGGAGTTTTGGGGGGGGTCCTGGGGGCTTCAGTGGGGTGGATTTGGGGTTTGGGGGGGGCTGGGGGGGACTTCAATGTGATGGCTGTGGGGTATTGGGGAGGGGTCTGTGGGGTCCCAGTGTGGTATGGGTTTTTTGGGGGGGGGTCCCAGTGATATGGGGGATTTTGGGGGGGGTCCCGGTGTGATATGGTTTTTTTTTGGGGGGGTCCCAGTCATATGGGGGATTTTGGGGGGGGGTCCCAGTGTGTTTGGGGGGGGTCCCAGTGTGTCAAGGGGGCTTTTAGGGTGGGACCCCATGTATGTGTGTATGTGGGGGCTCTCACACCCCCCTCCCCCCTATTTTTTCCCCCCCCCCCCCTCCCCTATAGCTCCCACCCGGACCCCCCCCCCGGACCCCATCATGGAGCGCCCACCGTCCAGGGGGGGTCCTACGGATCCGGACCCCGAACCGGAGGTGGAAGGGCTTTTGGGATGGGGGGGCTCAGCGGCTGCAGGACCTACGGGGGAGGGCACCTCGGAAAATGACCCCCCCCCGGTGCGCCCCCTCAGCCCCACCCGCCTGCAGCCCCTGCTCCCCCCCGAAGCCCGGGCGGACCCCGAATTTCGGGAGGTCGCCCGGGTCCTGGCCCAGATGCCGAGACCCCTCCGGCGCCGCGGTTCCATGGAGCAGTGCCCGGGGGGGGCCCTGCCCCCCCCCCCTTGTACCCGCCAGTACCAGAAGCTCATCACCCGCCTGCTGCACCGGCCCCCCCCCCCCGGGGACCCCGAATCCCCCCCGGTTCCCGCTGAGGAGCCGGAGCTGGCCTGCAGCCCCCCCCCCGCCGAGCCTTCCACCAGCTCCATGCACACGCCGGTGAGTGAGGGGGGGTCCCTGGGTGCCCCCCCCCTTTTATTAGGGTGTGTTCCCCCCCCCCTTGGGGTCCTTTGGAGCCCCCCCATAGGACCCCCAGGGTCCTATGCACAACTGGGGGCCCTGGGTACCCCCCCCTTCCTTAGGGTGCCCCCCAATTCCTTAGGGTGCCCCCCCATCCCTGGGGTCCCTGGGTGCCCCCCAATTCCTTAGGGTGCCCCCCCATCCCTGGGGTCCCTGGGTGCCCCCCCAATTCCTTAGGGTGCCCCCCCCCATCCCTGGGGTCCTTGGGTGCCCCCCCTTTCTCCTGGGTGCCCCCCCTTCCTTAGGGTGTCCCCCCCCCTTCCCTGGCGTCCCTGGGTGCCCCCCAATTCCTTAGGGTGCCCCCCCCTTCCTTAGGGTGCCCCCCCGTCCCTGGGGTCCCTGGATGCCCCCCCCAATTCCTTAGGGTCCCCCCCCCTTCCTTAGGGTGCCCCCCCCCATCCCTGGGGTCCTTGGGTGCCCCCCCTTTCTCCTGGGTGCCCCCCAATTCCTTAGGGTGCCCCCCCCAATCCCTGGGGTCCCTGGGTGCCCCCCCAATTCCTTAGGGTCCCCCCCCCCTTCCTTAGGGTGCCCCCCCCTTCCCCAAAGTCCCCCGGGTGCCACCCGGTGCCAACCATCCCCATCCCCCCCCCCCATGTGTGTCCCCCCCCCCACCCACGGGTGTCCCCTCACCCCCCCCACCCATGGGTGTCCCCTCACCCCCCCCACCCACGGGTGCCCCCCCAGCAGCTGCGCTCTGCCTTGCGCTCGGCGTCCTCCCCCCGGCGGTGCCCCGGGGCCTCCGTGCGCTTCGACCCCTTGGTGCTGCTGCTGGACGCAGCCCTCAACGGGGGGCTCGACGTGGTGCAGCAGGCTGTGGCCGAGGTGGGGGGGACACGGGGACACGGGGGGGGACATGGGGACACTGGGATGTGGGATGGGGACAGTGGGATATAGGGACATAGGATGGGGACACTGGGATATGGGACATGGGATGGGGACAGGGGACATGGGGATGGGATGGGGACACGGGGACATGGGGACATGGGATGAGGACATGGGATGGGGACACAGGGACACGGGATGGGGACACAGGGATATGGGATGGGGACATGGGATGGGGATATGGGGACACAGGGACATGGGATGGGGACACAGGGACGTGGGGACAGGGGATGGGAACATGGGGACACGGGCTGAGGACATGGGATAGGGACACAGGACATGGGATGGGGACATGGGGACAGGGGATGGGGACACTGGGATATGGGATGGGGACAGGGCACCTGGGGACACGGGGATGCTGGGACACGGGGCACGGGATGGGGACATGGGATGGGGACACGGGGACATGGGATGGAGACAGGGGACATGGGATGGGGACATGGGGACGCTGGGACACGGGACATGGGATGGGGACATGGGGGACATTGGGGACACGGGATGGAGGATGCGGGGAACATGGGCTGGGGACAGGGGCTGGGGGACACAGGCTGGGGACATGGGGGACACGGGGTGGGGAAATGGGACATGGGGACATGGGACAGGGGCTGGGGACACGGGGGACAGGGGCTGGGGACATGGGGGACATGGGGGACACGGGATGGGGACACGGGATGGAGAGATGGGGGACACGAGGGGACGTGACGGGGATATGGGGGGACACGGGGCTGACAGGGGGTGACACGGGGTGACAGGGGGTGACACGGGGTGACGGGGGGTGACAGGGGGTGACAGGGGGTGACACGGGGAGGTGACATTTGTCTGTCCCCAGCTGAATGACCCGAGCCAGCCCAACGAGGAGGGCATCACGGCGCTGCACAACGCCATCTGCGGCGCCAACCACGCCATCGTCGACTTCCTCATCGCCTGCGGGGCCGACGTCAACGCCCCCGACAGCCACGGCTGGTGGGGGCACTGGGGAGCACTGGGGGGGGCACTGGGGGGGGCACTGGGGGGCACTGGGGGGCACTAGGGGGCACTGGGGGCACGGGGATGGGGGATGATGGGGGATGAAGGGGGGCGAAGGGGGATGCTGTAGGGGCAGGAGGGGGGATGGGGGGGGAAAGGGGGGGCTGGGGACCCCCCCGAGGGCACTGGGACCCCCCTGAGGGTACTGGGAACCCCTCAAGGGTACTGGGACCCCCCCAAGGATACTGGGAACCTCCTGATGATACTGGGAACCCCCCCAAGGGCACTGGGACCCCCAGATAGTACTGGGGACCCCCAGAGGGTACAGGGACCCCCCCAAGGATACTGAGACCCCCCCAAGGGTACTGGAAACACCCCCTGAGGATACTGGGACCCCCCCAGGGATACTGGGAACTTCCCCCCGAGGATACTGGGAACCCCCTGATGATACTGGGAACCCCCCCGAGGATACTGAGACCCCCCCAAGGATACTGGGAACCCCCAAGGATACTGGGACCCCCCTGATGATACTGGGAACACCCCCAGAGGGAGCTGGGACCCCCCCAAGGGTACTGGGGATCCCCCCCGAGGATACTGGGACCCCCCCAAGGGTACTGGGACCCCCCCCGAGGATACTGAGACCCCCCCAAGGGTACTGGGAACCCCCCCCAGAGGATACTGGGGAACCCCCCAGAGGGTACCAGGGACCCCCAAAGGTTACCAGGACCCCCCCCAAGGGCACCGTGACCCCCAGGGGCCGGGCACCTTGCAGCCCCCATCCCCACGGTGCCCCCCCCCTTGGCAGGACCCCCCTGCACTGCGCGGCCTCGTGCAACGACACGGCCATCTGCGTGGCCCTGGTGCGCCACGGTGCCGCCTGCTACGCCACCACCAGCGACGGCTGCCTCGCCCTGGACAAGTGCGACCCGTACCGTGACGGCTACGCCGAGTGCCACAGCTACCTCACCGGTAACGGGGACATTTGGGGACATCTGGGGACGTGGGGACACAGGGGGACATGGGGACCAAGAGGGCTCGCCAAGTGCCACAGCTACATCACTGGTATGGAGGGCATGGGGACATGGGGATGACATGGGGACATTTAGGGACATGGGGGGGACATGGGGACACAGGGGGACATGGGGACATTTGGGGACATGGGGGGGCGTGGGGGGATGTGGGGGGATGTGGGGACATGGGGACCAAGAGGGCTCGCCAAGTGCCACAGCTACATCACCAGTATGGGGCTGGGGACTGGGGGGGCTGGGGACATGTCCCCGTCCCTACTAGTATCCCCACTGGTGTCCCCATCCCTACCAATGTCCCCACTGGTGTCCCTGTCCCCATGTATGTCCCTATTGGTGTCCCCACTGGTGTCCCCATCCCTTCCAACGTCCCCACTGGTGTCCCCACTGGTGTCCCTGTCCCTACCAATGTCCCCACACATGTCCCTACTGGTGTCCCTGTCCCCATGTATGTCCCTACTGGTGTCCCCACTTGTCCCCACTGGTGTCCCCATCCCTTCCAATGTCCCCACTGGTGTCCCCATCTCCACTGGTGTCCCCATGTGTGTCCCCGTGTCTGTCCTTGTCCCCACATGTGTCCCCACTGGTGTCCCCACTGGTGTCCCTGTCCCCACTGGCGTCCCCACGTGTCCCCACTGGTGTCCCCGTCCCCAGAGGTGGAGCAGAGCCTGGGGCAGCGGCACGGTGGGGTGGTGTACGCGCTGTGGGATTACGGCTGTGGGTCCCCACTGGTGTCCCCACATGTCCCCACTGGTGTCCCCATCCCTTCCAATGTCCCCACTGGTGTCCCCACTGGTGTCCCCACGTGTCCCCACTGGTGTCCCCGTCCCCATGTATGTCCCTATTGGTGTCCCCATCCCTTCCAACGTCCCCACTGGTGTCCCCACGTGTCCCCACTGGTGTCCCCATCTCCACTGGTGTCCCCATGTGTGTCCCCGTGTCTGTCCCTGTCCCCACACGTGTCCCCACTGGTGTCCCCGTCCCCATGTATGTCCCTGTTGGTGTCCCCACGTGTCCCCACTGGTGTCCCCGTCCCCATGTATGTCCCCACTGGTGTCCCCACGTGTCCCCACTGGTGTCCCTGTCCCCATGTATGTCCCCATGCGTGTCCCCATCCCTACAAACATCCCCACTGGTGTCCCCACTGGTGTCCCCACGTGTCCCCACTGGTGTCCCTGTCCCCATGTATGTCCCCACTGGTGTCCCCACGTGTCCCCACTGGTGTCCCTGTCCCCATGTATGTCCCCATGCGTGTCCCCATCCCTACAAACATCCCCACTGGTGTCCCCACTGGTGTCCCCACGTGTCCCCACTGGTGTCCCTGTCCCCATGTATGTCCCCACTGGTGTCCCCACATGTCCCCACTGGTGTCCCCGTCCCCATGTATGTCCCTATTGGTGTCCCCATCCCTTCCAACGTCCCCACTGGTGTCCCCACTGGCGTCCCCACGTGTCCCCACTGGTGTCCCCGTCCCCAGAGGTGGAGCAGAGCCTGGGGCAGCGGCACGGCGGGGTGGTGTACGCGCTGTGGGATTACGAGGCGGCGCAGGGGGACGAGCTGAGCTTCCGCGAGGGCGACCCCGTCACCGTGCTGCGGCGCCAGCCCCCCGGCGAGCACGAGTGGTGGTGGGCGGCCCTGCGCGGCCAGGAGGGCTTCGTGCCCCGCAGCTTCTTCGGGGTGAGGGGCACCGGGGGGTGGGGGGGACCGGGGGGTAGGGGGCAACCCTGGGTTATAGGGGAGCACCCGTGGGTTATGGGGGGGCACCCGTGGGTTATGGGGGGGCACACAAGGGATGGGGTGGGGGCACTCATAGGGTGTGGGGGGCACCCAAGGGGTGGGGGGGGGCACCCAGAGGGGGTGGGGGGCAGCTGTGGGTTATAGGGGAGCACCCGTGGGTTATAGGGGGGCACCCATGGGTTATGGGGGAACACACAAGGGATGGGGTGGGGGCACCCAGAGGGGGTGGGGGGCACCCCTGGGAGCAGGGAGCACCCATGGGGTGTGGGGGGCACCCAGAGGGGGTGGGGGGCATCCAAAGAGTGTGGGGGGCACCCCTGGGTTATGGGGGAGCACCCCTGGGAGTGGGGAGCACCCATGGGGTGGGATGGGGGCACCCATGGGGTGGGGTGGGGGCACCCAGAGGGTGTGGGGGGCACCCCTGGGTTATAGGGGGGCACCCATGGGATGGGGGGCACCTGTGGGAGTGGGGTGGGGGCACCCCTGGGTTATGGGGGAGCACCCATGGGGTGGGGTGATGGGGTTCATGGGGCGTGGGGGGCACCCACGTGGTCCCGCGTGGGGTCCCCTCCCCCAGCCCCCACCTCACCCCGTTTCCCCCCCCCCCAGCTCTATCCTAGGGTGCGGCCGCAGCGCAATGTGTGAGGGGAGCGGGGGCCGCCCGCACCCACGGCACCCCCCCCACCCAGCGGTGCCCCCACGCGGGACCGGGACCCCCCCCCCACTCCCCCCCTACCGTGGAAACGGCGGCGCCCCCGCGTGGGGCCGGCAATAAAGAGCTGAGAAAAGTTGGGACGCGCCGCGTGGCTGCTTCTGCGTCGAGGGGGGGGACACGGCGAGGGGGGGGGGACACGCGTGGGGGGCGCGGACACGCGTGGGGTGGGAGTGCGCTCGATTGCTCGGCGCTCGATTGCTCCGCGCTGGGTTGCTCGGCGCTCGGCTGCTCGGCGCTCGGCTGCTCTCCCCTCGCTCCCTCCCTCCGCTCCTTGACGGGCGTCCCGCGGGACCAATCGAAAGTGCGGGGGGCGGGGCCCGGCCGGCGGGGCGGCCAATGGGGAGGCGGTGCGGACCGGAGAGAAGACTGGCGGCGGCCGCGCGGGGCCGGCGGCCACCATGAAGTGAGCGGGGGGCGGGGGAGGGGATCCCGGGGAGGGGGGGGGGGGGATCCCCGCGGTGGATCCCGAGGCGTGGGGGATCCCTCACCCCCCCCAGCCCCTTTTAGGCCTCTTTTAGGCCCATTTCGGAGCCGGGGGGGGGTTAGGGGGGGGTGCGGCGGGGCCGGGCTCGGGGCGGGAGCCCCCAGTGGATCCCTCCGAGCCCCCCCCCCCAGCGGTGGATCCCTTCAGGCTCAACATCGACGGGCTCCTGGTGCCCTTCCCCTATGACTACATCTACCCCGAGCAGTTCTCCTACATGCTGGAGCTCAAGCGGACCTTGGACGCCAAGGTGGGCCGGGGATCCACTCCCCCTGGCAGGGATCCACCCGATCCCGGCTGGGATCCACTCTCTACTCTCTCCCCCACAGGGTCATGGCGTGCTGGAAATGCCCTCCGGCACCGGGAAGACGGTGTCGCTGCTGGCCCTCATCGTGGCGTACCAGCGGGTGAGCGCTGGCTCCCAGTGGATCCCAGTAGATCCCAGTGGATCCCAGGCTGTGCGAGCTCAGCATCTCTTGTCTCCTCCTCCAGGCTCGGCCGCTGGACGTGACCAAGCTGATCTACTGCTCCGCACCGTGCCCGAGATCGAGAAGGTGGGGGCAGGGAGTGGATCCCCCCCCCTGGGGGGGGTGGGGTGGATCCCAAGGGATCCGTCTGAGCCTCGTCCCCCCCCCTGCAGGTGATCGAGGAGCTGCGGAAGCTGCTGGATTACTACGAGAAGCAGCTCGGGGAGAAGCTGCCCTTCCTGGGGCTGGCGCTGAGCTCCAGGAAGAATCTGTGCATCCACCCCGAGGTGTGTGGGGGGGTACTGGGAGCACTGGGAGCACTGGGAGGGGGCTGGGGACACTGGGGACAGTGGGGGGGGGCTGGGGATAGGGCATGGTGGCACTGGGGGCAGTGGCAGGGGGCAGATGCTACGGGGCTGGGGACACTGGGGGCACTGGGAGGGGGCTGGGGACAGCCCCTGGTGGCACTGGGGACACTGGGGACAGGGACTGGGGGCACTGGGAATGCTGGGGACAGCTCCTGGGGAGACTGTGGTTACTGGGATGGGTCTGGGGACAGCCCCGGGTGGCACTGGGGGGGCTGGGGACAGATCCTGGGGGCACTGGGGACAATGGTGGGGCTCTGGGGACAGATCCTGGTGGCACTGGGTACACTGGGGACATTAGAAGGGGTCACCCCTGGTGGCACTGGGGACAATGGTGGGGCTCTGGGGACACTGGGGACAGTGCCTGGTGGCACTGGGGACACTGGGGACAATTGTAGGGCTTGGGACAGATCCTGGGGGCACTGGGGGACAGCGCCTGGTGGCCCTGGGGACACTGGGGATGGTGGCAGGGCTTTGGGGCCAGATCCTGGTGGCACTGGGGACGATGGTGGTGCTCTGGGGACACTGGGGACAGCCCTGGTGACCGTGGGGACACTGGGGACAGTGGTGGGGCTCTGGGGCCAGATGCTGGTGGCACTGGGGGGCTGGGGCCAGATCCTGGGGGCACTGGGGACGATGGTGGGGCTCTGGGGACACTGGGGACAGCCCCTGGGGCCACTGGGATGATGGTGGGACATCGGGGCCAGCCCCTGGTGGCCCTGGTGACAGCGGGGGACATCAGAAGGGGCCAGTTCCCGGTGTCCTCGGCGTCCCTGGGGACGCGGGCTGGGGGCAGCCCTGGTGGCAGAGGTGAGAGGGGGGGGGGTGGCAGAGGTGACAGGGGTGACACGGGGAGGTGACAGAGGAGGTGACAGAGGTGACAGGGGAGGTGGCAGGGGAGGTGACAGGGCTGTCCCCGTCCCCAGGTGTCGGCGCTGCGCTTCGGGCAGGAGGTGGACGGGCGCTGCCTCAGCCTCACGGCCTCCCACGTGCGCGCCCAGCACCGCCGCGACGCCGCCCTGCCCGCCTGCCGCTTCTTCGAGGTGGGGGCGCCGGGGGGGGGGGTCACACGTCACCTAGGGGGGGGCTTATGGCACCTGGGGGGGGTGACGTGTTACCTGGGGGGGGTGACATGGCACCTGGGGGGGGGCTTGTGTCACTCTGGGGGGGTCACATGTCACCTGGGGGGGACTCGTGTCATTCTGGGGGGGTCACAGGTCACCTGGGGGGGGTGACATGGCACCTGGGCGGGGGGACATGGCACCTGGGGGGGGGCTCGTGTCACTCTGGGGGGGTCACGTATCACTTTGGGGGGGGGTCACAGGTCACCTGGGGGGGGCACACATCACCTGGGGGGGCTCATTTCACCTTGGGGGGGGGCTCTTGTCATCCTAGGGGGGTCACAGGTCACCTGGGGGGCTCGTGTCACTTGGAGGGGGCTCGTGTCACTCTGGGGGGGTCACACATCACCCTAAGGGGGGCTCCTGTCACCCTGGGGGGTCACAGGTCACTTTGGGGGGGGTCACAGGTCACCTGGGGGGGGGCTCGTGTCACTCTGGGGGGGTCACACATCACCTGGGGGGGGTCATGTCACTCTGGGGGGGTCACACATCACCTGGGGGGGGGGGCTGGTGTCACCTTTTGGGGGGGGGCTCACCCTTTGGGGCGACAACATCCCCATGGATAGGTAACACGATACATTAGGGCAGGGGGGAGCCACCCCACCTTGGGCCGCTTCACATCCCTTGGGGGGGCCCAGAACATTTTAATCACCCCCCCCCGGCCCTCGTGACCCCCCCAGGGGCTAATTTATGTCCCCCCCCCCAGGAATTGACACCCAGGGCCGCGAGGAGCTCCTACCCTACGGCGTCTACAACCTGGACGACCTGAAGGCGTACGGCCGCCAGAAGGGCTGGTGCCCCTATTTCCTCGCCCGCTTTTCGGTAACGTGGGGGGGGGCACAGAACACCGGGACCCCCCCCCTGAAACCCGTGGGGGTGACGTTTGTGCCCCCCCCCCCCCAGATCCTCCACGCCAACGTGGTGGTCTACAGCTACCACTACCTGCTGGACCCCAAAATCGCCGACCTGGTGTCCAAGGAGCTGGCCAAAAAATCCGTCGTGGTCTTCGACGAGGCGCACAACATCGGTGAGCGCCCCCCACGACGTCCCCAAGCGTCCCCAAGCGTCCCCAACCCCGTTGTCACCTCCTTTTTTTTTGTGCCCCCCCCTAAAGACAACGTCTGCATCGACTCCATGGGGGTGAACATCACGCGCCGCACGCTCGACCGCTGCCAGGCCAACGTGGCCACGCTGCAAGCCACCATCCAAAAGTGAGCACCCTTTCTTTTTTTACTCCTTTTTACCCTTTTTTGTCCCTTTTTTGTCACCGTGGCCCCCCCCAGGATCAAGGACACGGACGCGGAGCGGCTGCGGGACGAGTACCGGCGCCTGGTGGAGGGGCTGCGAGAAGCGGGGGTCGCCCGCGAGACCGACCTCTACCTCGCCAACCCCGTGCTCCCCGACCAGATCCTACAAGGTCAGAGCCCCCCCCCGGGTGGGGGGGGGGGTCACCGATGCGCCCCCTCCCTCGGTGATCCCCCCCCCGGATCCGCACCGGCCACCCCCGGGGTCGTTTTAGGGTTTTTTTTTTTGGGGGGGATTTCTCCCCAAAATAAAGCTCGGAGGCAGCCGGGATGTGGCTGAATGGGGTGGGGGGTCGGGGGGGGGGCTCAAAAGTCTCAGGACGCCCCCCCCCAAGATGTATGTGGGGGTTTTGGGGTGCCCCCCCCCCTGTTTTTTTACCCCGGGGGGCTCCAAGCCTCTGCTGGTGCCCCCAGGGTTGGGCGCAGCCCCCCCTTTGGTGTATGGGACCCCCCCCTTGGGGTATGGGACCCCCCCCTTGGGGTGTGGGACCCCCCCCACTGCCACTGCACAGATCAGGGGGGTCCCAAAATTCCTTTTTGGGTGCCCCCCCCCATTTCTGACCCATATTTGGGTGCCCCCCCCCCCCAATTTCTACCCTAGGGAGGGGGTCTCTGCTCTCCCCCCACCCCCCAATTTCCATTGTGGGGAGATCCCTGCCCCCCCCCCTTGCATTTCTGTGACCCCCCCCCCCATATTTTTGTCCCCCCCCCTTTTATTTCTGTGCCCCCCCCAGTTTTTAATGCCCCCCCCTCATCTTTGTACCCCCCTTTTATCCCCCCAACCCCAATCCCTTTGGGGCGCCCCCAGCCCCACCACCTGGGACCTTCACCCCTCCCTCTGCATTTCCATGCCCCCCCCCCCATATTTCTACATCCCCCCCATATCTCTGTGCCCCCCCCTTTTATTTCTATGCCCCCCCCTTTTTATTTTTATGCCCCCCCTCATCTTTATACCCCCCCAAACCCCAACCCTTCATCGCGCTCCCACCCCTCTCCCCACCTTTCCCTGCGCCCCCTTTACCCCCACGCCCCCCGCTTTGCTCCCACGCCCCCCCAATTTATCCCCGTGCCCCCCCCGGGAGTTTTTTAACCCCCCCCTTTTTTTATTTTGCCCCCCCCCCCAGAGGCTGTCCCCGGCAGCATCCGCACGGCCGAGCACTTCGTGGGCTTCCTCAAGCGCCTGGTGGCTTACCTGCGAGCGCGCCTGCGGGGGCCCCGGGTGGTTCAGGAGAGCCCCCCCGCCTTCCTCCGAGACCTCCACGACAAAGTCTGCATCGAGCGCAAGCCCCTACGGTGAGTCCGTGCCCCCCCCCCAAAAAAAAAAAGCCCCCCCACCCCCCCCTTTCCGTGCCCGAAAAGGCGGCGACCCCCCTGGTGGCCGCTGGTGCCTGGGATCTGCTTCGGGGTGTGTCGACCCCCCCCCCACCCAAACCTAAAATAGTGCCCCCCCCCTCCTCGTTTTGGGATGATGTGACCCCCCCCCAGGTGATGTATCCCCCCCCCAGGGTGATGGGAGCCCCCCCAGGGTGGTGTCACCCCCCCCCCAAGGACACCGTGTCCCCTATCCATGGTGACATTTTCCACCCCCCTCTCTCGTTGGGACAGTGTCCCCCCCACTTTAGGATGCCGTGTGCCCCCCCCAGGGTGACATGAACCCCCCCAGGGTGACATGAGACCCCCCCCAGGTGACACGGGCCCCCCCAGGGTGCTGTGTCCCCCCCCACGTCACCATGTTCCCCCCCCCCATGTCACCATGTCCCCAATGCATCCCCTCCAGCTCCCCCCCTCTTCCCCAGGGCATTTCCCCCCCCCGTGGGTGCCATCACGCCCCCCCCACGAGTGCCATCACCCCCCCACGGGTGACATCACCCCCCCAGGGGTGCCGTCACCCCCCCATGAGTGACATCATGCCCCCCTGAGTGAAATCACCCCCCCCAGGTGCCGTTGTGCCCCCCCCGTGTCACCGTGTCCCCAACACGTCCCCTCCAGCTCACCCTCCCCAGAGCATTTCCCCCCCTGTGGGTGCCATCACGCCCCCCCCAGGAGTGCCATCACCCCCCCAGGGGTGCCATCACCCCCCCACGAGTGACATCACCCCCCCAGGTGCCATCGTGCCCTCCCCATGTCACCACATCCCCCCCCCAACACGCCACATCCCCTCCAGCTCCCCCCCCTCCTCCCCAGGGCATTTCCCCCCCCTGTGGGTGCCATCACGCCCCCCCCACGAGTGCCATCACCCCCCCACGAGTGCCATCACCCCCCCAGGGGTGCCGTCACCCCCCCACGAGTGCCATCACCCCCCCAGGTGCCATCGTGCCCCCCCCGTGTCACCATGTCCCCAATGCATCCCCTCCAGCTCCCCCCCCTCTTCCCCAGGGCATTTCCCCCCCCTGTGGGTGCCATCACACCCCCCCCACGAGTGCCATCACCCCCCCAGGGGTGCCATCACCCCCCCAGGGGTGCCGTCACCCCCCCAGGAGTGACGTGCCCCCCCCCCGTGTCCCCGTCCCCCCCCCAGGTTCTGCGCCGAGCGCCTGCGCTCGCTGCTGCGCACGCTGGAGATCGCCGACGTGGCCGACTTCTCCGCCATCACCTTGGTCTCCAACTTCGCCACCCTCGTCAGCACCTACTCCAAAGGTCCTTTTTTTTTCCCGGGGGGGGGCCCTCCGGGGGGGGCCACCACCTTTGAGCCCCCCCCGGCCTTTTTATTTTGCCCCCTTCCCTCTTTAATCCGCGCCGGATCGGGCGTTGGGCTGTGGGGATGGGGAGGTTGGGGGGGGAATGGGCGACGTGGGGGGGCTCTGCGGTGTGGGGGGGCCCTGCCGGGTGCCCCCCCTAATTGATGAGTGCCCCCCCCGTGTATTTATGTGCCCCCCCCCCCTTTTTTTCCAGGCTTCACCATCATCATCGAGCCCTTCGACGACAGGACCCCCACCATCTCCAACCCCATCCTGCACTTCAGGTGGGGCACGGGGGGGGGGGAAAAGGGGCTGGGGGGGGGGCACGGGGAGAAAAAAAGGTCTGGGGGGGGCACAAAAGGTTTGGGGGGGGCACAGGGTTTTTTTTTGGGGGGGTACAGGGCTTTTTTGGGGGAGTTATAGGGCTTTTTTGGGGGGACACTTTTTTGGGGGGGGAAAAAGGGGCTGGGGGGGCACAGGGAGGTTTGGGGGGGCACGGTTTTTTTTGGGGGGGGCACAGGTTTTTTTTTGGGGGGGCACAGGGGGGCTGGAGGGGTCGTGGGGGGTGCTGGGGGGGGGTCATGGGGGGTATATGGGGAGGTCCTGCCCCAATGCTGGGGGCAGGGGGTAGAGGCTCGGGGTGGGGGGGGCACGGAATTTTGGGGGGGGGCTCTGGAGGGTTGTGGGGGGGCACTGGTGTCACCCGTGTGCCCCCCCCCGCAGCTGCATGGACGCCTCCATCGCCATCAAACCCGTCTTCGAGCGCTTCCAGTCCGTCATCATCACCTCGGGGGTCAGTCCCTGCCCCCCCCCGGGACCCCCCGGGACCCCCCCCATGTCCTCCCATGACCCCATGGCCCCCCCATGGCCCCCCCGTGTCCCCCCCCCATCCCCATTTCCCACCCATGTCCCGCCCATGACCCTGTCATGTCCCCCAGGACCCCCCCATGTCCCCCCCATGACCCCATGGCCCCCCCCCATGGCCCCCCACATCCCCCACCGCCCCCCCAGGACCCCCCCCATGTCCCCATGACCCCCCCATATCCCCCGCATGTCCCCCCCATGTCCCCAGGACCCCCCCATGACCCCCCCCACAGCCCCCCTATGTCCCCACATTCCCTGCTGCCCCCCCCAGGACCCCCCAGGACCCCCCATGACCCCATGTCCCCCCCATGCCCCCCCCATGTCCCCCCCCCATCCCCAGGACCCCCCCATGCCCCCCCCATGTCCCCCCCATATCAGCGCCCCCCCCATCCCCCCCTCACCCCCCCCATTCCCTCTACATCCCCCCCCCGTGCGACCCACCACATCTGACCCCCCCCCCCTTTTTTTTTTCCCCCCCCCTTCTCCCCCCAGACCCTGTCCCCCCTGGACATTTACCCCAAAATCCTGGATTTTCGCCCCGTTACCATGGCGACCTTCACCATGACGCTGGCGCGGACCTGCCTGTGCCCCATGGTGAGCTTTGGGGGGGGGGGGACATTTGGGGGGGGGGGGGACATTTGGGGACCCCATTGTCACCTTTTGTGTCCCCCCCCCCCAGATCGTGGGTCGGGGCAATGACCAGGTGGCCATCAGCTCCAAGTTCGAGACCAGAGAGGACATCGGTAGGGGACAGGGACACCGGGGGGGGGACAGGGACATTGGGGGGGGGCAGGGACACCTGGGGGGGACAGGGACATCCTGGGGGGGGGCAGGGGCATGGGGGGGGGGGCAGGGTTGGGTCTGGGGACAAAGGGACAGGGACACAGGGGGGAGACAGGGGTGGGGATGAAGGGACAGGGACACCGGGGGGGGGACAGGGACACGGGGGGGGGGGCAGGGACATTGGGGGGGGGCAGGGACATGGGGGGGGACAGGGATGGGGATGAAGGGACAGGGACACCGGGGGGGGACAGGGACATGGGGGTGACAGGGATGGGGATGGGGATGAGGGGACAGGGACACCAGGGGGGAGCAGGGACAGGGACGTGGTTATAGGGCACAGGGAGGGGACAGGGACATGGTTATAGGGACAGGGACAGGGTTATGGGATCAGGGAGGGGACAGGGACATGGTTATAGGGCACAGGGAAGGGACAGGGACGTGATTATAGGGACACGGACACGGTTATGGGGTCAGGGAGGACATGGGGACATAGTTATAGGGCACAGGGAGAGGACAGGGACATGGTTATAGGGACGGGGTTATGGGATCAGGGAGAAGACAGGGACATGGTGATGGGATCAGGGAGGGGACAGGGACACGGTTATAGGGACAGGGTTATGGGATCGGGAAGGGGACAGGAACATGGTTATAGGGACAGGGAGGGAACAGGGACATGGTGATGGGATCAGGGAGGACAGGGACATGGTTATAGGGACAGGGGCAGGGTTATGGGATCGGGGAGGGGACAGGGACAGGGTTATGGGATCGGGGACGACAAGAACACCATCCTACAGCACAGAGCGGGGACGGGGACACGGTGACATGTCACGGAGCGGGGACGGGGTTACGGGGCGGTTGGGGGGGCGTTATTTGGGGTCTTTTGGGGGCACCCCGAGTGACCCCGGGGCTCAGCCGTCATCCGCAACTACGGGAACCTGCTGCTGGAGCTGTCGGCCGTGGTCCCCGACGGCCTCGTCGCCTTCTTCACCAGCTACCAGTACATGGAGAACATCGTGGCCTCCTGGTACGAGCAGGTAGGCGACCCCAAACCCGCCCCCAAAAAGGGCCCTCGGGTGGCCCCCGCCCCGCTCACGCTGTCCCCTGTGTCCCCTTTTGGTGTCCCCCTGTGTCCCCATCCCAGGGCATCCTGGAGAACATCCAGCGCAACAAGCTCATCTTCATCGAGACGCAGGACGGGGCCGAGACCAGTATGGCCCTGGAGAAGTACCAGGAGGTGACTGGTCCCAGCCCTTGGGGTCCCCTTGGGGTTGTCCCTGTCCCCTGGGGTCCCCTTGGGGCTGTCCCCGTCCTCTGGGGTCCCTTGGGGGCCATCCCCATCCCCTGGGGGCTCTCCCGGTCCTTTGGGGTCCCCTTGGGGTTGTCCCTGTCCCCTGGGGCTGTCCCCACCCCTTGGGGTCCCCTTGGGGCAGTCCCTGTCCTCTGGGGTCCCCTTGAGGCTGTCCCCATCCCCTGGGGGCTCTCCCTGTCCCCTGGGGTCCCTTTGGGGCTGTTCCCATCCCCTGGGGTCCCTTTGGGGCTGTCCCCGTCCTCTGGGGTCCCTTGGGGTTGTCCCTGTCCCCTTGGGGTTGTCCCCATCCCCTGGTGTCCCCTGGTGTCCCCTGGTGTCCCCTGGGTGCTGTCCCCATCCCCTGGTGTCCCCTGGGTGCTGTCCCTGTACCCTGGTGTCCCCTGGGTGCTGTCCTCGTCCCCTGGTGTCCCCTGGTGTCCCCTGGGTGCTGTCCCTGTCCCCATCCCCTGGTGTCCCCTGGGTGCTGTCCCTGTCCCCTGGTGTCCCCTGGTGTCCCCTGGGTGCTGTCCCTGTCCCCATCCCCTGGTGTCCCCTGGGTGCTGTCCCTGTCCCCTGGTGTCCCCTGGTGTCCCCTGGGTGCTGTCCCCGTCCTCTGGTGTCCCCTGGGTGCTGTCCTCGTCCCCTGGTGTCCCCTGGTGTCCCCTGGGTGCTGTCCCCGTCCCCTGGTGTCCCCTGGTGTCCCCTGGGTGCTGTCCCCGGGGGGGTGACCCGGCTCTGTTTTTCGGCAGGCCTGCGAGAACGGCCGCGGTGCCATCCTGCTCTCGGTGGCCCGGGGCAAGGTGTCGGAGGGCATCGACTTCGGTGAGGGACGGGGACAAGTTCGGGGAGGGGAGGGGGACGTGGGGGGGGGGACACGGACGTGGCTCCCCCCCGTGGTGTCCCCGATGTCACCGTGTGTCCCCCCCCACCCCGCAGTGCACCACTACGGGAGGGCCGTGGTCATGTTCGGGGTGCCCTACGTCTACACCCAGAGCCGCATCCTGAAGGTGAGGGGCGTGGGGACAGCGGGGGGCACCCTGGGGACCACCAGGAACCCCCCTGGGACTCCACCGGGCACCCATGGGACACGGTGGGGCACCCTGGGGACCTGCAGGACGTGCTGGTGCCACAGGGGGGCACCCATGGGACACGGTGGGGCACTTTGGGGACTGGTGGGATGTACTGGTGACACAGGGGGGCACCCATGGGACAAGGTAAGGCACCCTGGGGACCACCAGGACCCTCCTGGGACCCCACCGGGCACCCATGGGACACCGTGGGGCACCCTGGGGACCACCAGGACCCCCCTGGGACCCCAACAGGCACCCATGGGACACAATGGGGCACCCTGGGGACCTGCAGGACGTGCTGGTGCCACAGGGGGGCACCCATGGGACACGGTGGGGCACTTTGGGGACTGGTGGGATGTACTGGTGACACAGGGGGGCACCCATGGGACAAGGTAAGGCACCCTGGGGACCACCAGGACCCCCCTGGGACCCCAACAGGCACCCATGGGACGCAATGGGGCACCCTGGGGACCACCAAGACCCTCCTGGGACCCCAATGGGCAACCATGGGACGCAATGGGGCACCCTGGGGACCACCAGGACCCCCCTGGGACCCCACTGATCACCCATGGGACACAATGGGGCACCCTGGGGACCTGCAGGACGTGCTGGTGCCACAGGGGGGCACCCATGGGACATGGTGGGGACCACCAGGACCCTCCTGGGACCCCAACAGGCACCCATGGGACACAATGGGGCACCCTGGGGACCACCAGGACCCCCAGGGACCCCAGTGCCACCCATGGCACACGGTGGGGCACCCTGGGGACCACCAAGACCCCCCTGGGACCCCACTGATCACCCATGGGATGCAATGGGGCACCCTGGGGACCACCAAGACCCCCTTGGGACCCCACCAGGCACCCAGGGGACCAATGGGGAACCCCCAGGACCCCCAGGGACCCCACCAGGCACCAGGGGAACACAAGCGGTGCACGGGGGCGCACACCCCACGGGCTGCAGCGGACCCCCGGGGGGTGCACCGCAAGACCCCAGAGGGGCACCCCACTGTCAGAGCAGCCCCCCCCCGACCCCCTAAAGATCTTCGTGTCCCCCCCCCTCTCCCCCAGGCACGCCTGGAGTACCTGCGGGACCAATTCCAGATCCGGGAGAACGATTTCCTCACCTTCGACGCCATGCGCCACGCCGCCCAGTGCGTCGGCCGGGCTCTGCGGGGCAAAACCGACTACGGCCTCATGGTCTTCGCCGATAAGGTGGGTGCCAGCTCCTGGCACGGGTTGAGGGGGGGTTAAAAAAATAAAAAAAAACACTAAATTCCTTCTCGTGACCCCCCCGTGGCGCAGCGTTTCGCCCGGGCGGACAAGCGGGGCAAGCTGCCGCGGTGGATCCAGGAGCACATCTCCGACGCCAACCTCAACCTGACGGTGGACGAGGCCGTGCAAGTGGCCAAATTCTTCCTGCGGCAGATGGCCCAGCCCTTCCAGAAGGTGAGGACCCTTTTTATTTATTTTTTGAGTTTTTTTTTTTTTTTTTTGGGACCCCCCCCAACTCGCTCTGACGTCGGCCCCCCGGGGTAGGAGGACCAGCTGGGGCTGTCGCTGCTGACGCTGGAGCAGCTGCAGTCGGAGGAGGTTTTGCAGAGGATCGAGCAGATCGCCCAGCAGGCTTGAGGCTGGGGGGGGCGGCGACCCCCCCCACCACACGCTCGGAGCAAGACTTGACCCCCCCGGACCACCACTGTGTGCGTGGAAAGGGGATCGGGAAAGCCCCCAGCGGTGGGGAGGGGGACGGAGATCCCCCCCCTGTGGGGGCAGAGCGGGGCCCAGGTCCCCCCCCCCGTGTGTTTGGGGTGGGGGCTGGAGCCCCCCCCCGAGCACAGGGAGGGGGATCTGGGTCCCCCCCCACAACTTGGATTGGGATCTGGACACCTCCCCCCGATCACATGGACTAGGATCTGGAGCCCCCCCCTGTATTTGGGGTGGGGTCTGGAGCCCCCCGGTTACACGGAGCAGGACCTGGACCCCCCCCATATATTTGGGGTGGGGTCTGGAGCCCCCCCGGTTACACAGAGCAGGACCTGGACCCCCCCCAGTCCTGCTGGAGCCGCACATTGGGACCCACCCCCCCCACCCCCCCCCAGTGTTCCCAAAATAAAGCAGCTGCAGGCGGGACCCCCGCCCCCCACCCCGTGTCTCTGTCCCCCCTGTGCTCCCCCCTCAACTTTTTTTTTTTGGGGTGGGGGCTGTGGTGCCCCCGCTGCAGGGGGGGATGGGTGGGAGCAGGCTCGTGGCCCCCCCGGCCCCAAAAGTGCCCCCCCAGCCCCCACAGCCTGGGTCCCATTGTCCCCATGTTGCTGGCACCCAGGGTCCCCGTGTGCCCAGGGTCCCCATTGTCCCCATGTCCCCAGCACCCCATGTCCCCAAGGTCCCCATGTCCCTGGCACCCCATTTCCTTGGCTCCCCAGGGCCCTATTGTCCCCAGTGTCCCCATTGTCCCCTTGTCCTAGCACCCCATGTCCCCAGGGTCCCTGGCACCCCATGTCCCCACGGTCCTATTGTCCCCAGGGTCCCATTGTCCCCCTGTCCCTGGCACCCCATGTCCCCAAGGTCCCCAGGGTCCCCAGCACCCCAAGTCCCCAGGGCCCTATTGTCCCCATTGTCCCCCTGTCCCTGGCACCCCATGTCCCCATGTCCCCATTGTCCCCAGGGTCCCCCCCATGGCCACCCCTTTGTGCCAGCACCACCCTGTTAACGGGGCACCCATGGGTGGGGGGGGGGAGGCGCCCTATGGGGCACCCCACAGGTGTGGGACCCCCCCCCAGCAATCCAGTCCCCCCCACACACTCCGTGCCTCAGTTTCCCCATGGGGACACCCTCCACCGTTTTGGGGTGCGGGGGGGGGTTCCTAATGCCACCCCCTTCCCCACCCATGGGTGCCCCCCCCCCAGGTTCCCGCCGCCCTTCCCGTGCCCCCCATTGGGGTCCCCAGCGCTGACACCGGATCCGGCCGCGAAACCCAACCCGGCCTAAAAATACCGCGCGTGAGGGGGGGGCTCGGAGCCGCCCCCCCCACCCCCCCCCGGCTTGAATTGCCCTGATCCAGCGGATCCTCAACGGGGTCAGGGCGCGGGGACGCAGCCCCCCCCCCCACCCTTGGGTGCTCCCCCCAGCACCCCCCCACGTGGGGCTGGGGGCTTGGGTGCGCCCCCCACGGGCACCCCCCCCCTGCGTGGGGCCGGTGTCACCCGTGGGGGCACTCCCAATATGTGCCCCCCCCCCCCCCAGTGTCCCTTTGTGCCCTGTCACCATTTGCCCACGCTGCCTGAGCCTGGGGTTTGCTCCCTCCCTGCTTGGCTCCCAGTGCTCCCAGTGCTCCCAGTACAGGCCCTGTGGGAGCAGAACTGGAGCCGTGGTGGCTGTCACCCATCAAGGTCAGCCAAGGCCAGCACCCAGGGCCACCCACTGCAGCCCGTGGGGTGCTGGGTGCCCCCCAGGGGTGCACGGTGCTGGTGTGCAACGTGCAGCGTGCAACGTGCTCCGTGCAACATGCAGCGTGCAACGTGCTCCATGCAGCGTGCAACCTGCCCCATGCAACGTGCAACCTGCCCCATGCAACGTGCAAGCGTGCAGCGTGCCCTGTGTGAGCGTGCACCGTGCAGCCATGCAGTGTGCAACCGTGAACTGTGCACTGTGCAACCATGTGGTGTGCAACCATGCAGCTGTGTGCTGTACACCTCTGGTGTGCAACCATGCATCGTGCACCGTGCAGCTGTATGCTGAGCAACTGTGCACCGTGCAACCGTGCAGTGTGCAACCATGTGGTGTGCAAACGTGCACTGTGCACCACACAACCGTGCACAGTGTGACTGTGTGGTGTGCGACTGTGCAACGTGCATGGTGTGACTGTGTGCTGAGCAGCCGTGCAACTGTGTAGTGTGCAAACATGTAGTGTGCAACTGTGCACCATGCACCGTGCAACCATGGACTGTGTGATTGTGCACCGTGCAACTGTGTGGTGTGCAACCAGGTAGGGTGCAAACGTGCACTGTGCACCGTGCAACCATGCACCGTGCAACTGTGTGGTGTGCAACCGTGCAACGTGCACCGTGCAACCGTGTGGTGTGCAAATGTGCACTGTGCACCGTGCAACCGTGTGGTGTGCAACCATGTAGCGTGCAAATGTGCACTGTGCACCGTGCAACCATGCACCGTGCAACTGTGTGGTGTGCAACCATGCAACGTGCACCGTGCAACTGTGTGGTGTGCAAATGTGCACTGTGCACCGTGCAACCATGCACCATGCAATTGTGTGGTGTGCAACCATGCACTGTGCACCGTGCAACTATGGGGTGTGCAACCATGCACTGTGCAACCGTGGTGTGCAACCATGCAATGTGCACCATGCAACTGTGTGGTGTATAACCGTGCACCGTGCAACCGTGTGGTGTGCAACTGTGCAACGTGCACCGTGCAGCCATGTGGTGTGCAACCAGGTAGTGTGCAACCGTGCACTGTGCACCGTGCACCCATGCACCATGCAACTGCGTGGTGTGCAACCGTGCACCGTGCACCCATGGGGTGTGCACCGTGCAACCGTGCAGCGTGCAAATATTTGGTGTGCAACCGTGCACCGTGCAGCATGCACCCAGGGGGTGTGTGCACCCAGGGGGGTGTGCAACCGTGCCCCGTGCACCCGCACAGCGGCGGCGCTCGGGGCCGGGCCGCGCATACCGGGGCCGGCAGGTGCCGGGCCCGGAGCCCAGCGACCACCCGACACCGGGGGCGGATCCGGGGGGGGGGTCCGGGGGGGTCTCCCCCCTCCCGGCGGCCGCTCCGGCAGCGCCGACCCCCGCTCGGTTCCACCGGACCCAGCCCGGTCCCGGTCCCGGTGCCCCCCCCCCACCCCCATCCCCATCCCGGTCCCGGTGACCCCCCCCCAACCCCCCTGCCCCGCTCTGAGCCCCTCGGTCCCCCCGGTTCGGTCCCTCCCCGGTCCCCCCTCGGTGCCCTCGGGTCCCCGTGGCCGGGCGGGGCGGGGGCGGGTCCGGGGGGGGCTCGGGGGCGATAAAAGCCGGGGGCGGCCCCGGTGCTCGCCGCCAGCCCCCGCCGGTGCCGCTCCGCCCGCTCCGCTCCGCGCCCCCCAGGTAAGCCCCGAGACCCCCCCCCCCCACGTTCCCCCCCCCCCGGGACCGGCAGCACCGCACCCCCCCCGGTGGGACCCCCCCCGGTGCCAACCGGACCCCTCCCCGGGTTAACGGGAACCGGGTAAGACCCCCCCCGGTGGGAACCCCCCCCCCCTCGGTGGGAACCCCCCTCGGTGGGAAACCCCCCCCGGTGAGACCCCCCCCACCCCGTGGGACCCCCCCGGTGCCAACCGGACCCCCCCCGGGTTAACGGGAACCGGGTAAGACCCCCCCCGGTGGGAACCCCCCCCCCTCGGTGGGAACCCCCCCGGTGAGCCCCCCCCGGGAACCCCCCAGGACCGACCCCGGGACCGGTTCCGCCCCCCCCCCCCCCGGTGCCCCGTTGTTGCCCCCCCCCCCCCCCCCAGCCCCGGGCTATAAAAAGCCCCCGCGCAGCCCCGGCCAAATCTGGCCCGGCCACGCCCCCCTCCCCATAGCCCCGCCCACAAGAACCACACCCGTCGTGGCCACGCCCCCTTAAGACCACGCCCACATCGTGGCCACGCCCCCTCCCCTCCGTGTCCCGCCCCCATGTGCCCAGCCCCTTGTTCCTGGGCTGATTGGGTGGTTGCGACGTGCCCCGTGTTGCGACGTGCCCCATGTCGTGACATACCCCGTGTCGCGATATGTCCTGTGTCACGACATGCCCCCCAACTGCTGTGCCCAGGCTGTCCTGGTGGCTCTGCCATACCCTGTTCTGTGCCCTGTGTCATGATGTGCCCCATGTCACGACATGCCCCATGTCACGATATGCCCCATGTCATGCCATGCCCAATGTTGTGCCGTGCCCGGAGCCAGGGCTACACTGGTGGCTGTGCCACGTCCTGCTCTGTGTCCTATGTCACGACATGCCCCGTGTCACGACATGCCCTGTGTCACACCATGCTCTGTGTTGTGCCATGCTGCCTGTCACCCGTGTCACACCGCCCTGTGTCACGCCATGTCCCATGTCATGCTGTGTCCCATGTCACCCTGTCACGCCGTGTCCCATGTCAAACCATGCCCCGTGTCACTCTGTGTCGTGCCATGTCCCGTGTCATAGTGTCCCATGTCACACCACATCACACCATGTCATGCCATGTCACACTGTGTCACGCCGTGTCACACCATGTCCCCTGTCATGTTGTATCCTGTCACACCATGTCACCCCACATCATGCTATGTCGTGCCATGTCACACCATGTCATGCCGTGTCACCCCCTCACGTCATGTCATGCCATGTCACACCATGTCACACCATATCACGCCATGTCATGCCATGTCACCCCACGTCACCCCATGTCACACCGTGTCACCCCCTCACGCCATGTCATGCCATGTCATGCCATGTCACACCATATCACGCCGTGTCACGCTGTGTCACCCCATGTCACGCCATGTCACGCCATGTCACCCCATATCACACCATATCGCACCATATCACGCCATATCACACCATATCACGCCGTGTCACGCCGTGTCACCCCGTGTCACCCCATGTCACGCCATGTCACACCATGTCACACCATATCACGCCATGTCACACCATATCACGCCATGTCACGCCATGTCACACCACGTCACACCATATCACGCCGTGTCACACCGTGTCACCCCGTGTCACCCCATGTCACGCCATGTCACACCATGTCACACCATATCACACCATATCACGCCATATCACACCATATCACGCCGTGTCACGCCGTGTCACGCCATGTCCCGCCGTGCCCGCAGCCCGCCGCCATGCCGTTCAGCAACACCCACAACAAGCACAAGCTGAAGTTCTCGGCGGAGGAGGAGTTCCCCGACCTCTCCAAGCACAACAACCACATGGCCAAGGTGCTGACCCCCGCCCTCTACCAGCGCCTGCGCGACAAGGAGACCCCCAGCGGCTTCACGCTGGACGACGTCATCCAGACCGGCGTCGACAACCCCGGTGCGCGTGGCCCCCTTGTCCCCAAGTGCCACTGTCCCCAAGTGCCATTGTCCCCCGGTGCCATTGTCCCCGGTGCCCTGGTTCCTTGACCCCAGCCCAGTTCCATCACTGGTGCCCCAGTGCCCTGGTCCATTGACCCCGGTGCCATCCCCAGTTCCTCATTGCCCCAGTCTGTTGTCCTCAGTGCCCCAGTGCCATTGTCCCCAACTGCCATTGTCCCCATTGCCCTGGTCCATTGTCCCCAGTGCCATTGTCCCCGTGCCATTCCCAGTGCCCCAGTGCCATTATCCCCATGCCATTCCCAGTGCCCCAGTGCCATTGTCCCCGGTGCCATTATCCCCAGTGCCATTGTCCCTGGTGCCATTGTCCCCATACCATCCCCAGTGCCCCAGTGCCATTGTCCCTGGTGCCATTGTCCCCATGCCATTCCCAGTGCCCCAGTGCCATTGTCCCCAGTGCCATTGTCCCCATGCCATTCCCAGTGCCCCAGTGCCATTGTCCCTGGTGCCATCCCTGGTGCCCCAGTGCCATTGTCCCCATGCCATTCCCAGTGCCCCAGTGCCATTGTCCCTGGTGCCATCCCTGGTGCCCCAGTGCCATTGTCCCCATGCCATTCCCAGTGCCCCAGTGCCATTGTCCCTGGTGCCATTGTCCCCGTGCCATTGTCCCCCCCGCCGCGTGCCACTGACCCCCCCCGCCCCACAGGACACCCCTTCATCATGACGGTGGGCTGCGTGGCCGGGGACGAGGAGTCGTACGAGGTGTTCAAGGAGCTCTTCGACCCCGTCATCCAGGACCGCCACGGCGGCTACAAACCCACTGACAAGCACCGCACCGACCTCAACCACGAGAACCTCAAGGTGCTGCCTGGGGGGGGGGGGGGGGAAGTATTTGGGGTTGGGGGGGGGCGTGGGGGGTGCTCGGGAGGTGGGGAGCAATGGGGTTTGGGTGGCGGGGGGATACTGGGTGGGATTTGGGGACATGGGGGGGATTTGGGGATCAGGGGAGGGATTTGGGGACATGGGGGGGGATTTGGGGATTGGGGGGGTTTGGGAACGTGGGGGGGATTTGGGGATTGGGGGAGGGTTTGGGGACATGGGGGGGGGATTTGGGGACATGGGGATTTGGGACATGGGGGGGATTTGGGGATTGGGGGGGTTGGGGATATAGGGGGATTTGGGGATTGGGGTGGGATTTAGGGACATGGGGGGGGATTTGGGAACATGGGGGTATTTGGGGATTGGGGGGGGTTTGGGGATATGTGGGGGGATTTGGGGACATGGGGGGGGATTTGGGGATCAAAGAGGGATTTGTGGACATGGGGGGGGATTTAGGTGCATGGGGGAATTTGGGGATTGGGGGAGGGTTTGGGGATACAGGGGGGGAGTTGGAGGGGATTTGGGGGTTGGGGGAGGATTTGGGGACATGGGGGGGGGGATTTAGGAACATGGGGGGGATTTGGGGATCGGGGGGGGATTTGGGGACATGGGGGGGGGATTTAGGGACATGGGGGGGATTTGGGGATCGGGGGGGGTCACCCAGACGGGTGCTGCGTGCAGGGGGGCGAGGACCTGGACCCCAAGTACGTGCTGAGCAGCCGCGTGCGCACCGGGCGCAGCATCAAGGGGTACTCCCTGCCCCCGCACTGCAGCCGGGGGGAGCGGCGCGCCATCGAGAAGCTGTCCGTCACCGGTGAGGGGGCGTGGCCTGCAGGAGGGGGCGTGGCCTGTTGGAAGGGGCGTGGCCTGTTGGAAGGGGCGTGGTCATCTTGAAAGGGGCGTGGTCTACGAAATGGGGCGTGGTCATATGGGAGGGGTGAGGCTTAGCAGGAGGGCTGGGGTAGGAGGGGAGGTTAGGGTGTGGGATGGGATGGGCGTGGTCTATGGGGTGGGCGTAGTCTATGGGGGTGTGGGCGTGGCCTCTGTGTGGGCGTGGCTTTCTCATGGGGGCATGGTCTCAGTGTTGGGGTTTGCAGGCGTGAGCTGGTGGTTGTTGGGGGGCGTGGCTTTAAGGCAAAGGGCGTGGCTTCTGGCTGTGGGCGTGGTTTGCAGGCATGAGTTGACTGCTGGCTGGGGGGCGTGGCGTCTGGGCGTGGGCGTGGTCTATGGGCGTGGGCTTGGCCTCTGGGTGTGGGCATGGCGGGGAGAGGCACGGGGCGTGGCTTGCATGAAAGGGGGCGTGGTTATTATACTTATGGTTATGGGCGTGGCTTATGGGTGTGGTCACACCTGGGGTGTTCGGGGGGCGTGTCCTTCGAGCTGTGGGCGTGGCCTCTGCGCATTGGGGCAGGCTGCTGGGTGACCAGGCGTGACCGGGTGTGACCGGGTGTGGCCGGGCGTGGCGTGGGCGTGGCTTGGGCGTGGCAGGGCGTGTCTCGGGCGTGTCCTGACCCCGCCCCTCAGCCCTGAACAGCCTGGAGGGGGAGTTCAAGGGGAAATACTACCCGCTGAAGGCCATGACGGAGCAGGAGCAGCAGCAGCTGATCGACGACCACTTCCTCTTCGACAAACCCGTCTCCCCCCTGCTGCTGGCCTCCGGCATGGCCCGCGACTGGCCTGACGCCCGCGGCATCTGGTGGGCACCGGGGGGGGCCACATGGGGTGGGGGCACCCCCAAACCCACCCCCCCGTCCCTGCTAAGGGGGTGAAATGGGAGCCCAAAGTTTGGGGTGTCCCCCAAATGTATGGGGTGGGTGTGGGGCTGGGGGTGTTTTGGGGGTGCAGGGGGTAGGGGGGGGCCACATGGGGTGGGGGCACCCCCAAACCCACCCCCCGTCCCTGTTAAAGGGGTGAAATGGGAGCCCAAAGTTTGGGGTGTTCCTGAATGTATGGGGTGGGTGTGGGGCTGGGGGTGTTTTGGGGGGTGGGGGGGGCACCCAAAGGTGCAGGGGGTGCTGAGGGTGCCCCCCCCCCCGCAGGCACAATGACAACAAGACCTTCCTGGTGTGGGTGAACGAGGAGGACCACCTCCGCGTCATCTCCATGGAGAAGGGGGGCAACATGAAGGAGGTCTTCAGGCGCTTCTGCGTCGGCCTCAAGAAGGTGGGGAAGGGGCCGGGGGGGGATTTGGGGGGACGTGGGGGGATGTGGGGGGGTGTGGGGGGGGTGGGAGGGCTTGGGGATGTGGGAGCAGGCCCCTGGGGGTGATGTGTTGGGGGCTGGGGGCATGGGGGTATGGGGGGCGTGGGGATTAGGGCATGGGGGGAATGGGGATTGGGATATGGGGACATGGGGATATGGGATTAGGGTTTGGGGTTTGGGAGGACATGGGGGACACAGGGATTAGGGTATGGGGGACATGGGGATTAGGGTTTGGGGGGGTATGGGGGAAATGGGGATTGGGATATAGGGGACACGGGGATATGGGATTAGGGTTTGGGAGGACATGGGGGACACAGGGATTAGGGTATGGGGGACATGGGGATTAGGACAGGGAAGACAGGGATTAGGGCATAGGGATATGGGGGATGTGGGGATTAGGGCAGGGAAAACAGGGATTAGGGCATAGGGATATGGGGGATAAGGGGATTAGGGCATGGGGACACAGATTAGGGCATGGAGGATAAAGGGATTAGGGCATGGGAATCACGAGATTTAGGGCATGGGGGACATGGGGGACACAGGGATTAGGACATGGGCGATTTGGGAACTAGGGCATAGGAGGACAATGAGGATTGGGGAGAATTGGGGGGAATTGGGGAAACGAGGATTGGAATTTGGGGGCCATAGGGGTTGGGGCATTGGGGGACAGGGGGGATACGGGCAGTGGGGGAGGGACATGGGGATTAGGGTTTCGGGGGTTATAGGGGACAGGATTTGGGGATTTGGGGATTTAGGGATATGGGGAGCTGGGGGGGGGTGTCCATGACCCCGTGCCGTGTCCCCCCCACCCCCGTCCCCTGCAGATCGAGGAGATCTTCAAGAAGGCCGGGCACCCCTTCATGTGGACCGAGCACCTGGGCTACATCCTGACCTGCCCCTCCAACCTGGGCACGGGGCTGCGCGGCGGGGTCCACGTCCGCCTGCCCAAACTCAGCCAGCACCCCAAATTCGAGGAGGTGCTCAAGCGCCTCCGCCTCCAGAAGCGCGGCACAGGTCGGGATGGGGACGGGGGGCACGGGGGGATTTGGGGTTGGGGGCGTGGGATTAAGGGGAAGGGGGCGTGGGATTAAGGGGAAGGGGGTTTGGGATTAAGGGGAAGGAGGTGTGGGATTAAGGGGAAGGGGGTGTGGGATTAAGGGGAAGGGGGCGTGGGATTAAGGGGAAGGGGTCACGGGATTAAGGGGAAGGAGGTGTGGGATTAAGGGGAAGGGGTCACAGGATTAAGGGGAAGGGGGCGTGGGATTAAGGGGAAGGGGGCATGGGATTAAGGGGAAGGGGGCGTGGGGTGCTTGGATGCATGGTGTTGGGGCTGTGGGTAAAGGGATGTGGGTACGGGGACAAGGGGGTGTCAGGGGCATGGGGATATGAAGGGGTAAGGGCATGTGTGGGGTGTGGGGTTGTAGGGACACACGTGGGTATAGGGACACATGTGGGTAGAGGGACATGGGGATTTAGGGACACAGGGACATGGGTCACATTGATATAGGGATATGGGGTGTAGGGACATGGGACACAGGCACAGGGACATGGGGATTTAGGGACATGAGGCACATGTGGGTACAGGGATGTGGGGACACGGGGCACATAAATATAGGGATATGGGGATGCAGGGACACAGGGATTTAGGGACATGAGGCACATGTGGGTGGGCACAGGGACATGGAGACTTAAGGACCCTGGGACATGGGGCACATGGGCACAGGGACCTGGGGATTTAGGGACATGGATCACAGACATATGGGGATGTAGGGACATAGGGACATGGGACACATGGGCGCAGGGACATTGGGATTTGGAGACACAAGGCACATGTAGGTACAGGGACGTGGAGATTTAAGGACACGGGGACATGGGATGCATGGATATAGGGACGTGGGGATTTAGGGACATGAGGCACATGTGGGTGGGTACAGGGACATGGAGATTTAAGGACTCTGGGACATGGGGCACACAGGCACAGGGATGTAGGGGTGTAGGGACATGGGGACACATGGGCATAGGGACGTGGAGATTTAAGGACACAGGGACATGGGGCACCCACGAGCATAGGGACATGGGACGCATGGGTACAGGGCCACGGCGATACAGGGCCAGAGACACGGGGACAAGAACCAGAGGGCACAAACCCAAGGACCACAGAGCTGCGGGGTCCGGGAGCGGCTGGAAGGGGGACAGGGGCGTTGGGACAGGAGGATGGGGGGGCTGTGAGGGCTGAGCCCCCCGATTTGGCCACCCCACCCGCAGGCGGCGTGGACACGGCGGCCGTGGGCGCCGTCTTCGACATCTCCAACGCCGACCGCCTGGGCTTCTCCGAGGTGGAGCAGGTGCAGATGGTGGTGGACGGCGTCAAGCTCATGGTGGAGATGGAGAAGAAGCTGGAGCAGAACCAGCCCATCGACGACATGATCCCGGCCCAAAAATAGGGCCCCCCCACCCCCCCCACCCCACCCCATACACCCCTTACCCCATTTACAACCCCCCCCCCTCCCCATCCCTTTGACCCAGTTCCACCCAGTTCCCACCGGCGCAGCCGCAATAAAAACGCCGCTGGCCCCCAGTTCTGCACCCAAGTGTCCGGGGTGCTCCTTTTTTTTTTTGGGGGGGGGGCACCCAAATCTCTGGGGATATCGCCCACACCCCCCCAGCCACCAGGGGGGGGGTCTGGGTGCGATGGGTGCCACGCAAGACAGCCACGGGTCTCCTATGTTTATTGGGGCCGGGGTACAAATCGGGGCAGGAATAACTTAAAAATGTGCCAGGGTTGGAAGGGGGGCGGGGACAGGGGGCGGCGCTGGGACCCCAGACCTTATTTACAGGGCTGTACAGGGCTGGGGGGGGGAAAAGGGGGGGGTATGGGGACACCCCCCAGGGGCAGCGGTGACCCCGGAGCCTTCGTCCCCAAAGCTGAGGATGCTGATGGCCCCAAGGGGATGGTGGCAGTGACACAGCCCCCATTTATTTTTTTTTTGGGGGGGGGTAAAGGGGGTGTCCCAGTGCCGAACCATCCCTTTGGGGGGGTCCCAGTCCCTTGTCGGGGGGGGGGGGTCCCAGCTCCCGGGTGCTGCACCCGAAGCCTCCTCGGGGAGGGGGCTCCAGCGCCGACACAACCCCTTGGGGTTGGGGTGTGTGCGGGGAGGGAGGAGGGGGGGTTCCAGCTCTCGGTGCCCCCCCCCACCCCTAAAAAAAAAAACCCAAAAAATGAAAAAAAAAAAAAAAAAAACCACCACCTCCACCACCAAATCTCCAGGTCCCGGCTCCGACGGGGACGAGGTTCGGGGTGGGCGATATAGGGCGGCTGGCCGCATCCCCCCCACCCCAAAGGAGAAGGCTGGGGAGGGGGGCTCGGGGGGGCTTAAGGGGTGGGGTGGGAAAAAGGGGTCCCTTAGAGCTGCAGCTGGCCGGCCACGCGGGCCAGGGTGGCTCGGAAGGCGGCGGCGGTGCCGGCCAGGCGGCGGAAGAGGACGCCGTGGACGCCGAGGCGCTGGAGCCGGCACACCTCGGCCTCGAAGTGGCAGAAGAGCTCGGTGGGGCCCCGGTCGTGGGTGCAAGAGAGGAGGAAGGGTTGGGGTCGGCGAGCCCGGCAGCCGGCCGAGAGGGTGGCCTGGGTCAGCGCCGCCATCACCGCCTCGGGGGGCCGGGCGCTCGTCACCCTCACATGCCAGGGACATCGGAGCAGCCGGGGTTGGGCTTCCTTTTGATCCCAAGGTAGATGGCAACTGGCGGGGGGGGGGTTAGAGGGGGTTAGAGTGGGGTTAAAGGGGGTTAAAGGGGGTTAAAGGGGGTTTGGGGGGGTTTGGGGGGTTAAAGGGGGTTTGGGGGGGGGTTGGGGGGTTAAAGGGGGTTAAGGGGGAGTTTGGGGGGTTAAAGGGGGTTAAAGGGGGGTTGGGGTATCTAGGGAGGGGTTGGGGGGGGGTTAAAGGGGGTTAAAGGGGGGTTAAGGGGGGTTTGGGGTGTCAAGGGAGGGGTTGGGGGGGGATAAAGGGGGTTAAGGGGGGTTAAGGGGGGGGTTGGGGGGGTTAAAGGGGGTTAAGGGGGGGGTTGGGGTATCTAGGGAGGGGTTGGGGGGGTTAAAGGGGGTTAAAGGGGGGTTAAAGGGGGGTTGGGGGGGGTTAAAGGGGGTTAAGGGGGGTTAAAGGAGGGGTTTGGGGGGGTTTGGGGGGGTTAAAGGGGGTTAAGGGGGGGGTTGGGGGTATCAAGGGAGGGGTTGGGGGGGGGTTAAAGGGGGTTAAGGGGGGTTAAAGGGGGGGTTTGGGGTATCTAGGGAGGGGTTGGGGGGGGTTAAGGGGGGTTAAAGGGGGGTTTGGGGGGGGGGTTGGGGGGGTTAAAGGGGGTTAAGGGGGTTAAAGGGGGGTTTGGGGGGTTAAGGGGGGGTTAAAGGGGGTTAAGGGGGGGGTTGGGGTATCTAGGGAGGGGTTGGGGGGGGTTAAAGGGGGTTAAAGGGGGGTTAAAGGGGTTAAAGGGGGTTAAGGGGGTTAAAGGAGGGGTTTGGGGGGGTTTGGGGGGGTTAAAGGGGGTTAAGGGGGGGGTTTGGGGTATCAAGGGAGGGGTTGGGGGGGTTAAAGGGGGTTAAAGGGGTCAAGGGGGGTTAAGGGGGTTAAGGGGGGGTTGGGGGGTTAAAGGGGGGGTTAAGGGGGGGTTAAAGGGGGGTTTGGGGGGCTTAAAGGGGGGGTTGGGGTATCTAGAGAGGGGTTGGGGGTTGTAAAGGGGGGGTATGGGGCACTGGGGAGGGGTTGGGGGCTGTAAAAGGGGGTGCAGGGGGGCTATGGGGAGGGCTTGGGGGATATAGGGGTGGGTATGGGGGCTGTAATGGGGGGTACTGGGGGGCTATGGGGCACTGGGGAGGGTTTGGGGGGGGTATGGGGGCTCTAAAGGGGGTCCGGGGCATGGGGGGGGGCTCTAAGGTGGCATTAGGGACAATAAGGGGGGGGTCACGGGGGGGAAAAGGGGGCCCAGGACACTTTGGGGTGGGGCTGGGACCCCACGGGGTGGCAGGGGGCTGGGGGGGGGGGGTCATGGGAGCCTCGGGGGGGGGGTGGGGGGGCTCCAAAACCCCCCCCCCCGGGGGGGGGGGCAGCACCCACCTTGTGAGCGCAGATCCCCCGATTCTCTCAGGTTCGTCTGCGACCCTGGGTGGGGAACGGGTGTTAAGGGGGGGGGGCTGTGCCCTGTGCCCCCCCCCCCCAATTTTGGTGTGTGGGGGGGGCACCGCCTGCCACCCCCACCCACTTTGGGCAGCCCCTATTTTCGGGACCCTGCCCCCCCCCCCCATTTTAGGGGTCCACCTCCCCCAATTTATTTTTTTTTTTTTTGGGGGGGGGGGGGGGCACGCAGGACACCACCCCCAGCATCACATCCATTTGGGGGGGGGGGGGCACCACCGCAAACTGGGGGGAGACCACCCCCCTCGGGGGGGGCATGCCTATTTTTTGGGGGGGTTCCTATTATTTTTTGGGGGGGGCACCATCCCCTATGCGAGGCTCACCCCCCCCCAGACCCATTTTGCCCCCCCCCCCCC
>NW_028136931.1:35000-42399 GCF_965140915.1 Aythya marila | reverse complement strand
AGTTATGTTAATAATCGTTGCATACTGTTGTAGGCTACAACTGCAGAAAATCCTGTCCTTCACTGAGCAATCAAACATTCATTTTTATCTGTAGTGTTCAGCTCAGATTCATACATTGTGGATTCATACATTTCCCCTAGTATTTCTGAATTAAAATCTCATCACAGTTGTTACCTTTTCACCTCTACAATAAATAAGATATGATGTAATGAAGGAATTATGTTTTCTATGGAAGTTAAGAAACTGCAGAAACCTTCACAGTAGCAAGCTGAGGTGTGATAATAAAGTACACTTGCTGTTGTGCTTATGGTGCCATGCTGCTGCACAACACCACTCCTTGCACCTACTAATGAAAGCCATCATTGCATGACCTTTGGCTGTAGGGGAAGGATCACCTCTCTTGAACTGCTCATGACTTTGCCTAATGCAACCAATAATACTCTGTCCTGAGTTTGGTTGAGACAGAATTAATTTTCTCCATAGTAGCTGGTATGATGCTGTGTTGTGGACTTATGATGAAAATAGTGGTGATAACGCATAGGTTATTTCAGTCGTTGCAGAGCAGAGGTTACACAAAGCCAAGGCCTTTCCTGCTTTTCATGCTACCCTGCCAGTGAGGAGGCTGGGGTGGACAAAGTGCTGGGAGGAGACAGAGCCAGGACAGCTGGCCCAAACAGACCAAAGGGATGTCCCATACTACATGGCGTCATGCTCAGTAATAAAAACTGAGGGAAAGAAGCTGGGAGTACAAAAAAAAGAGAACCTTTAAAGTGATGGGATTTTTCTTCCCAAGAACCTGCTATGCATGAAGAGTGGTGCTTTCCTGGAAGCGGCTGAATATGTCAACGGGAAGTACCAAGTGAATTCCTTGTTTTGCTTTGCTTGTGTGCAGCTTTTTCTTTACCTAATGAACAGTCTTTATCTCAAGCCAGGAGTTATCACACTTTTATCTTTCTGATTCTCTCCCCCATACCACTGTGGGGGAGTGATCAACCAGCTGTGTGGTGCTCAGCTGCCTGCCAGCGTTAACCCACAATATACTGTTCGCCGTCTCAGCAGCAAGGGCACATTGCTCACTCATTTTTACTAAAACCTGACTTTTTTTTTTTTTTTTTTTTTTTTTTTTTTTTTTTTTTTTTTTAAGTCAAAAACGTTAAAATACACATGGGAGACAAAATCATTTGGATTCAGGACATGAAATATGTCACTAGATGAGAATTTTCATGAATATCATTACACAGCAAGCAAGCTGGGATTTTAGCTGGTGTTCCCCCTCACTCCCCTCAACGTATTTATTTATTTATTTGTCTGGAAAGAGTGATCCTTTGTTCCTAGCAGTGTGAAGGATCAAGGAGGGTGGAGGGGGAAGGCAGGGTACAGAAAGTAGGGACTCTCAGGTGGGTGCAAGGATCCACACTACGGCTCCTCACTTATTTTAAAGAAACAAATGGTTCCCAGCCCAGCTAGTGCAGGAGCTGGTCAATGCAGCTTTCTACTTGGTTCTCATTTAGGCTATTTATTACAGCAAGAGTTTGTAAAATCGCTGACTTGTTAGTAATCACTATGAATTCATTGTTGTCCTATATATCCAGAGGAGAAGTGAGTTAAGCACAAGTGCAGTCTATGAAGCTGAGTAAACATATTTTTGGGGTCATTACATGTTTTTACACAGAGGTAAAGACTTTCAGAAAAGTAATGAGGTCAGATCAAGTCATACTCTGATGTCCTGTATTGTGCATATATATATATATTTAACTTCGAGATAACACTTTTGTGTTGATTCAGACAGAAAGTTTTCTGCCCTTTAGAGTGCACTTGGCTGTTGTACAAGAAAAAAAAAAAAAAAAAAAAAAGATATTAAATAAACACAGTGTATACACATACAATTCTAGGTTGTGTTATAGTCTGTTGAATGCCATGAATGGCAGTGTTTTCCTGCTGATCACACATACCTTTGGTAGGTCTTAGATATTTTCAATAGGGTGGCTCCTTAGGTAGCCCAGCAAGGCTTTTCTCTCTGATCCTCTGTACACATCATCCTGACTTTTGCAAAACCAAATGTGGCCAGAGCCAGCTGGCCTCTTTTTTTATTTTTATTTTTTTTATTGTTTCTGATGAGTGGTCTTTTGGGTGAGTTCCTTCCTGAAGGATAGTAGTCATCACTTGTAATTTTCAGTATTCCGTGTTTTACCTGTGCAGCATTAAATCTTTTCATTTGCTCATAACTTCTAGAAGAATGCTTGCTAAGAAAGGCTATCTCAGGACAAAGTCCCAAATCTGCAGCTCTGATTTGCAAGTTACAAGTCTCTGCTGGGTGCCCAGGCAGAGCAGAAAATGAAGCTACCAGAGCAGAAATGGAAAATAATAGGAGTAAAAGGAGTAGAGAGACTCGAGGAACTGCACAGATAATTAGAGAAATGGGAAATAAGCCTGGAATGGGAACCCTGGAAACTGGGGGAATTGGAAGCTGGTATAGGGTTGTTTTTTTAACCCAATGGTTTCTAGACGGGGACTAGAAAATAAAATGGGGCAAAAATGAGACAACACAGCACAAGTGAAACACAGAATGAGAGTCTCCAGGTAACTGAAGCTCTGGCATAGCACCAGATGATTGACCACTTTATGCATGCAGTTATGACCACTAACTACATGCAAACAAAGACAGTAATCACAGGCAGAGACTCAAAAAATAAATAAAAAATGATGTCATTTAATCTGATCCTTAAATTATTTTCTTCATATCATACAGGAACCCTGTAGCTGCCCTCCTCTGGCTACTTTTCCCCAAACTCTTTTTTTTTTTTTTTTTTTTTCTGTACTTGTCTTCCAGCATTTGCAAAAGGTGAAACAAGAATATTGTAGAGAATAACTATATAATTGTGATTCTTCCCCAGAGCTCCACTCATTTTGTGCACTAAAGTACAGAAAACACTCTCTGTGCAAAACATATTTTGTGATCTTGTAATAAAAGGATATATCCTGCTGTATATAGTCTGCTGAGCAAATTAAGATAAGTGAGGAATTTCATAGTTTTCAGATCCTTTGTTTTGCAACCTCAATTAATTTTATCTTCTTCTTGGGTGGTTTCTTTTCTGAAGTTAAGTTCATGTCACTCCAATACCCAGAAACCCCAAAGCATTTACAACATAGGACAACTGCTAGTACAAGGGTGTAGTCATGTGTTGTGTCACAAGCCTGTTAAACAGACGCTGACAATCCCTTTCTTCCCCACTTTTTAAGTATCAGCCACCTGGCAGCTGTCAGGGCAGCCTTGCAGGGCAATGGTTGTCTTAGCAGGGTTACTGCTGACAATGCAAAAAGGAGGTAGCAGATGATACCTCAGAGGCACAAGAAACTAAATTGTGAGGGGCAAGGCAGGCAAAGCAGTGGATGTCTGTTAACTAATAAAAAATAAAAGTAATGCAATCCTAAAACAGTTGTGACAGGCCTTGAGGGTGAGGACAAAGGCTTTGACCTTGATGCAGTGAAACAGGAAAAGCAAGCGCTTAATCATCCATGCAGCATCTTAAGCAGCTGTTCTGGTCTTAACGCAGATATTCATACAGTCTGACAATTTGGTTAGCATTTCGATTAATAAAACATTTTATGAAGAATCAGTTGTACTTCCAAATTCACTTTTATGTAGTTTTAATTACTTATTAAACACTTGCAGCCTTGCTTGGATTATATATGCTGAACAAATAATTTGGTCTTTCTGATATTAATCATTTAAAAAAAAAATTGCATTAAATTTCCTTTCCATTATTTCACTTCAGTGTTAACATTCTGGGATAGGTTGAATTTTCATTTTACAAAGGTGCTAGTTTTCCCAATTTAAACATATCTTTCATTCAAAAATGCTCGTGATACAAACAAAGCAAATTTCCTTCCAGAATTATCTAAGCATACAATTTCCTGGGAGTAGAAAGAGTTCCTTATCCCCTGGTACTACCATATTGTTGACAGGAGGTAGGCATGGTTACAAGTCTCTTGCAGAAAGACTTGTGCATGGTAGGGTTCCTACTAATCTCCAGAAAATAAATAAATAAATAAATAAATAAATAAAATACATTCAGACTCTACTTTGACCAACAGGTGGACACAGACTGAGTGTTTGTGATCAGCTGAAATGAATGCTCACAAACTCAACACAATAGAGTCTGCCTCCAGGCTACCATATGCCAGGGAATAGCAGGTTGCCCTTTGCTCACAGGGGTACTACACACTGTGAAACAAACCCAAAGATTTATTGAACGGAAATCTCATGAAAAAGGAGGATAATGGCTACAAGACTCAAAGTAGCTCTGAACCTTTAATGTTCAAGCAGTTGTATCAACACTGTGTTTCTGAAGTCTATTAGATTCTTACATTCTCATATTTACATGTATATTTAATAAAATATTTAACAGCAACATTTGTAAAGATCTAGTTCTAACAGCTAAAATCAGACCTTCAGGAAATGTCACTACCATTTTGTGGAAGCCTACATTTCAGGTAAAAAAATCTGATAAATGACATTATCCCTAGCAGAGACCTTTGAACACCTTCAGGATTTGGCTTTCAGTTGCTACTGGGGGTAAAAAGCATCATCAACGTGTATTTAAACCAAACATATGCCTTTGTGTATAACTGATATTGAAATGTTTGACACATAGCATTTTTGTACTAAACTGCATATTTTTAAATTAATAAATTCATTAAGAATAGCCTAATGTTGGTGATGGCAAGGTTAGAAGAGCCCCAAAAGGATGAAGCACACAGCTAGTGTTACCCTGAGGGTCCCCTGCCACACAGTAGAACACACAGTGTGACAGTCCCCTGGCACATGTATAGTGATATATTTTCTTTGGGCACATAAGTAACATGTTGAGCTTGCAAAGTGAGTAAAGCTTATGGATATAAGAGGATTAGTCTTTGCAAACTTATGATTGCAAATCCATGTGTGTTTGGAAATAAATGACAAGTCTGTGACAAGAAATAAAAATTAAAATTTGGGGATCAAATTTCTGGAGACAAAATAAAAATGTTCATGGTCCAAATGTCATCTTCTGATCTATGTTGTAGTAATCACTACAACATAGATCAGATAATATTCAGATAATATCAGATAATATCAGATAATGTAATAATATTGTAGTGATTTCTAGTTTACATCTGATTTCATCTAAAATGTTCAAGCATTCATATTCAGCAATGAAATTTCAAGCCAAAGCTGAAAATCAAAAAATACAATGTGGACAAAAACACTACATTTGTTTTATTTATTTATTTATTTATTGTCAAATAAAGCTTAGAAAATACATTTTGAGAAATTTCAGCCATTATTTTATCAAATGTATTCATCAACATTTTGTCTAGTGTTTTATATTTCACATTGCTTTTCTGCCTAGCATATGAAAGTGCACTTCAGCTGATGTTGAATGGAAGCATTTAATTGACTGAAATTAGGATTCATATTTCTCAATAAACACTGTTATTCTAATTAAAGAGAATGCATATTCAAGACACTTTTCTTTTTTAAAATATTCATCCACTGCTTTTTCTAGTGCTTCATATTCAAAAATAAAATAAAATAAAATAAAATAAAATAAAATAAAATAAAATAAAATAAAATAAAAAAGATCCAAGGCTGCAGTATTTAAATATTTGTTCAGGCTTCGCTTACAAGAACTGCCAGTAGCATTGCAATAGAAACCGTGTTTTCAGAACTAAAGGCTCTTTAATAGGCTCAGAAAAGATACACCATTAGCCCGGAAATGAAAAATGATTTAGTAAAAGTACAGAATACCACCTTCTTTGATGCTAAACTAATAGTGGAAATGATTGTGGAAATGAGGAACAGTAATACAGTTTTAATATTTTAACATGCTGTCATCTCATTTAGTAAGTAATATATAAGCATTTTTTACCTTTTTTATTGTGATCAATCCAGCTTCTACAGAGATTCTGTTGTGGTCATCAACATTCTATTCCTTTCCACTGCAAAAATGCACTACATGCTTTATTTCTTTTATAAATATTAACAGACACTATATAACTTTTGCAGAAATAATCTGATCACATTTGTTTGCTGTAAATCACAGTAATAACCTCAAGTGTACATTTTTTAGCAACAGCAAACACACAGAAATTCAAGAACAACTTATTCTTCATACAGTAAGTTGAAAAATGCAGCACTCCCAACTCAATAAAAATGATGTATACTAATAACTTACCTTATAATTAAACCAAAGAAACAAACATAATTGCACAAATCTTAAAAACCCACATTACTGATTTTCTGAGCTGCTTTATCTTCTTTGTTTCTCTGCTGAGTTGTTTCCTTAATTATTAGATTTCTATTAACCATAATTTCTCATTAAAATGTTACATAAAATTCTTTTAAGCACATCGAATTTGTGTGTGTGTGCTGATATTTTTATTATTATTATTTTCCTGCATCAAGAGATTAAATTTTGGACATGAAAATAAATCCAGCTTCAGATGACTGCTAGAAATGAGTGCTTAACCTTCAATAGCTATGTTAATTAAAGTTTACCTCTCTTTCAGTTCATGCATTCTTGGTAGCAGGTTACAAAATGTATGTAAAACATACATGTTTTAAACTGTACCTCATTTTTTCTTTCTTTTTTTTTTTTTTCAATGAAAATGCACTTTTTAAAATTCAAAGTTTTCTATAAATTTAGTCCACTAAATTTAAGATAATTTTTTATCCAATTATATATATATAAATAATGCATTTAGCCTTGTTTTTTGTAGAATATCTATGAGTAGATTACATTTCATGAATCTTATTTTGTATGGAAAATGCTTTTTGTGTGTGGGTGTGTGTGTGCGTGTGTGTGTGTGTGGTTTATAAATCGCTGGCTTTCTTGGAAAGCTTTCCATGTGATTGTTTAAATAGCAAACAGAAAAAATATAACTCTAATGACCAGCAAAGTTGATGTGCTTTCTAGCATACAATGTACTCCCACTGTCCTGACTAGAGCAGATGTTAACTCTCATCTATCCATGCAGGTAGCTTTCCCTTTGAAACCAAGATACAGAAGAGAAAGTACAATGTATATCGCAGCATGGAGTTAGGGCTGGATCACTCATGAAAATTCGATTTAGAAAAGACTTCTAGGTTCATGAGTGTAATATGTGATCTATAGTGTTTAGTAGTAATTGCTCAAGGTACTATTGTTTATTTTTGTGTAAGCACACACATATTTGTGGTGTAAATAATCATGTTTAAAAATAGTATGCACTTTGTAAATATAAAGTTAAATTTGCCCGAACACTTGAAGGAATAAATAACAAAAAAAAAAACACAAAAACAAACAAAAAAAAAACACAAGGAGGATGAGTATGAACAAAACAAATTAATTTAAAATATCATTACTAATATTTACTATTT